>NW_016165091.1:0-24139 GCF_001687245.7 Rhagoletis zephyria | reverse complement strand
AGAATTTTTTTGAGTACACAGTTTTTTAGCCCCTTCAATTTTAGTCTGATAATGTGCAAATTTGAAGTGGCTACGAATTACCGTTTATTTTTTATCGCATTTTTTTTTGTCGCATTGGCTTCCATATAATGAATAAACTCAATTTATTTGTATATGGAAGAAATCCGCAACACCTTTGGCGAAAAAAATTCTAAAAAATCGACGGTAACTTTTAGCCACTTGAAACTTGCACATTATCAGACTAAAATTGAAGGGGCTAAAAAACTGTGTACTCAAAAAAATTCTTACACTTCCGAGAAAAAAGTTTGAAATTTAGGTGAAAATTTATTGCATTTTTTTGTAGTTTTCTACAAATTGTTACACTTGGGTTTATATGGGGTTTGTCTGAGAATGAACTGTATTTTAATTGAAAATTCTTAAAAATAAATAAATAAACATACATAAGTGGCACACAATATCACTTTGAAATGGCGTGCTATAGATATGACCGATACTGTATATACATATATGGAAATATTCATGCATACACACATTTTTTTTACTAGAATTTAATGGGCTGCAAAACTGCATACTCAAAAAAATTAAAAAAAAAATCGAATTAAAAAGTTGAAAATTTGTTCTTTACATACTTACGTATGTATAATGTGATTTAATATTTCACATGCTCAATTTAATTAAGTGCGCTTAAGTTGAATGTGTGTATGCTTATTATATTACAATTGCCCACCCGACCAAGAAACGTGTGTAAGCGGATGTTACGAGTATTACGATAGTTTCTCTTACCCTCAAGCTCCGCCTCACCTGAGAGTCACGTATTTCAAACGGAAGTTTGTATTTTTGCATTTCTATCCTTTGAAGGCATCGAGAATGTATTGGTTTTATAATTTTCACTAACCTTTTTCTGACAATATATTCAAAAAAATATATAGCAGGAGGCATCGCTTTAATAAAAATTTTGTAAGGATATTTCAAAACATTGAAAGTAAGTAAAATTAATTTGAGCATAAATACTAAACACTAACCAATTAATCAAATTGAATAATTTAAGGAACCATGTAAAAATTCGGAGTAAGTATTGAAACTCCTTTGCAGGAAAGATATATTAAACTAAAAAAATAACTATCCTTATCAAATAGCACAATTCAAAAATCCCGTAGGATCAGGACGGAATCTATGCAAAATCTATGAAAATCAAGAAAAAAACAAAGGATGGAAAGTTATGTTCAACAACAAGTAATTTTTAAGCAAAAAATACCAGCGACTTCAATGCTCATACAAAAATTTAGGATTACCGTTAATTTCTTCATGACACGATGATTAGTATGCGACCACCCTTGAGGTACCGCCTTTCTTATAAAAAAAATAATAATAGTCGAAAACGGTTCACGTGGTCCAAAGTTACCCAGTAATATATGTACTTAAAATAAAATAAAATATTCCGAAGAATTGATAAACTTCCTCCTTTTTGAAGTCAGTTAATAATAAGTTTTAATTGCATATTATTACAACGCTTTTTCAACTTGCAATGTTGTGTGTCCAGAAAATTTCAATGTTGTGTGTCCAGACAGCTATAAAAGCATTGCTTTGCAAAGTTCCTATAAAGTCTACGTACGCTACAGCGGAAATGGAGGACACGCCATTTCCTTAAATGAAATAAATTGGTGCTCGTATGTATGTACATCCATACATACATATGTATATGCATGTGTGTGCACCGATCTATTAATAACGTTGAATTATTTTAATATCTATTGCAAAATTTTATACAGACAAGACTAAGAAGTAGAAAACAAATTATATTAAAAAAAAAACACTTTAATATACAAGGCTTTTATAAATGGACTAAAAAGTAGAAAATAATAATTCTCAGTCCTATAGAATTTGTTTTGAAAAATTTTGATTTTGAAATTTTAGCAAAAGTCATAATAAACAATTTATGAAATTGAAAATGAAAAGCGTGGGGCGCATGTAATAGACCAGAATTGATATGAAGGATAATATATGTATGTATGTGCTTAAAATCGATCTCAAATTGTTACTTTCTCTGTAAAAATTTTAGGTCTATGTTATGTTGTTTGACTATTGTCAATTAAATCTAATGCTTTGTATTGAATGCGTCCCACTCTTCATTTTCAATCTCGTAAATTGTTTATGACTTGCTAAAATTTCAAAATCAAAAGTTATCAAAACCAATTCTATGGGACTGAGAAATATTATTTTCTACTTTTTAGTCCATTTATANATTATTTTCTACTTTTTAGTCCATTTATAGAAGCGTTGTATATTAAAAAGTTTTTTTTTTAATATTATTTATTTTCATATTAAAACTCTTAGCTAAAGTACATTTATTATTTTAATTACTATAACATTTACCTAGATCACATCTAAATACGTTTATATGAACTTAATTTTTGTTTTAAAACACGAGAAAATTGAACTACTGTAATCTTTTATTATGTTAAATATGGGAATAAACTGGACTGGAACAGCTGTAATTATCGAAAACTAGTCATTTTAATGTTTGTGTACGATTATTCTCGATGCATTCTCAATGGGTAAATCGAAACATACTCCTAACGCTTTCGTTACTTTCTCGATAATCGAACGGATCGAAAACATTGCCGTTTTCATTAATTTCTCGATAGCGAAACGGATCGAAATAACTTCCGCCTGAGATACGTTACCACAATCGAAAACATTTCGAAAAACCTTTTGAAAATGGATGTCAAGAACGAGAGTTCTGCTGCCACAAACTGAGCGACAGGTAATACTTTTACGATATTTTTTCGGAACCCGTTCTCAATAGTTTTGTAAGTATAAGCTTTGCTAAAATATCTAAAACGGATGCATTCTCGTGTACGTTGGTCGGGTGGGTACTTAAAAATACGCCCGTGCGTACGTATGTATATACATAAATATATCCTTATCGATTTTTAATTCGCAAAAAAACTATGTTAACAGTAATTTCCGTAAAGAAAAAATTTGGTTGAAAGCTGGGGGTAATAAATTTTATTGTTGTTTTATTTTTGACGTATTGAATAAAATACAAATTCAGTTTTGAGCCCTATTTAATCATTTACGCCTGTTCGTTGCGTTAATAACTTTCAGGTGTGCTGCCAACTGTTGCTGGCGCTAAAACAATAGGGGTATTCACGACCCAGTGCATACCGTCTAGCCTGGTGTCTAGATAGCATAAATTGCATGATTTGATAATTTTGTTGTTGTTTCATGTGTTCAAACAACAAGAAAATGGGCCTGTTCGAGGCACGTAATAAAAGCGGCATTACTGCCGCACTGATGAAAAATGGCAACATTGTTGCAACTGCCCAACTGTTACTTTAATAATTCGCGCAACACTGCGGTTGTGATTGCAACTCGAACAAGTCCAATTAGCTAATCATGCTCTTTATGCTATCTATGCACCATGCTAGACAGTATGCACCGGATCGTGAATACCCCTATTGTGGCAATTAACTAAATAAAGTTTTTAAGTCGTAAACACCGAACATGGGCGACGACAGTAATATTTCATGTTCAGAGTAGTTAGTTTTTTTTGCGGTTTCTTGTGCGTTTCATGGAATTAATTACATACTGATATACTCAGTAATTTAATCTAGTGATGACACACATACATGTGTATATATTTTAAACTTTACAATTTGCACGCAAATGCAAGTGCAACGAATTGAAGGCTGTAAATGCAAGCAAATAAAATCTATTTCACATACAAATACACATGAAATTGTTTATTATATGTACATACATACATGTGTATATGTATCTCTGTTATTGCCAACCATGTTTATAAAAACTTTTGTTGGCTATTTTTTCTGAGAAATTACAATGTATGTACATAGGTACACGCTTTTCCTTATTTGGTTATCTGATTAAATGTTTCATATTTCAATGTGTTTTATCGTATAACCAGTTAAATTTTATGACTACCATGTCTACCATCAAACCATCTACCATGTCAAACTATCGAATTTGATAATGGGTATTTTTCAAGAGAGCAAAAAAACTGTTGTAAAAAATGTTGTTGTCATTAGTAAAAAGTGTGGGATTCGACATTCGGATTTGTTAAAGCCAGAATTTTTTGCTTCTCTGAAGACTAGAAATTTGACGATTTGCCAACTTGCGCATCATTCTAAACGCATGCGTAAGGTATGGTAATTTTGCACATTTGATAGTTTGACATGGCAGCGACGATATGTTATATATTATGCAGTTACAGAAAAAGATTTTTTAAATTGTACCTAAACCACTAAGTTATGATTTAGATGTATCCCTATGTTCGGCTCCGCCCGAACTAAGACTTTTTTACTTGTTATCTTTTTGATTAATGCATTTGATTTGATGCAGTCAGAGTTCTAGGTGTTGAGTTGGACAAATTTTGTTAGTATTTCATTTATTTTACAATTCGAAAAAATATATATCCCATTGTTATCACATTATCAGACTAGTCTCAAAAATTGCGGAATGAGTGACAGTTTTTTAGAAAACCCTTTTAAGAAAATCGATAAGTACGTCTTTTTTAAAAATCAACATGTTCTGCTGAAAATTTTAAAATTTTCTGGGAATCTTATATTTTCTTATTGAAACTTTTTTCTATTTTACATATATTACCAAGATGTTTTGAAAATAAAAATTTTTAAAAACAAAAGAATTGTCGCAATCGGCCTATTTTTCGCAAGGTTATCTCGAAAAGGCCGAAAACCCCCTTTAAATATGGGAGGCCTCTTAAATGGTACTATAACACAAAAAAATACTGGAGATTAAAAATCCAAATGGTGTCCAAATTGGGCTGGAGTGCTCCATATACACTATGGCAAATTCTAACTTTTAAATTAATTTCTTTAAGGCTATGGGATGAAATGCATTTTTTCGATTTTCGAGGGATTTGGAAGAAGTAAGGTCCTCGCTCCCGCTAGAACCATAGTTTTTGTGGAGGGGTTTCAAATAGAGTTTTACAGTAAAGCAACCTGGTTCAGTTCTGTCTTCGAGAGACTCCTTCACGATAGCACTGGTGCGCAGACGGCTCGAAGACCCTATAGGAAATAGGGGCTGGAATCTTCAAATCCAGGACTAAGATCTTTGGTCTTATTTGCAAATATCCGAGTATATTTCAAACGAAAGTTTACGCCATTTATTTTTGTGCAGAGTCTATCATAAATGGTGGATATCGTAATGAGGGAACTATGATTCTAAGTGACGGTCTGGCAGCACTCAAGGCTGTCTTATCAAATCAGATCATCTTTGTTCCTCGAGTGCATTGAGGAGCCCACCTCCTTTGACAGGCACAATAATATCCGGTTAGCGTGTGTACCTAGTCACAGAAGAATAGAGGGTAACGCAAGAGAGACGACAGCCAACACTCCAGTTTGTCCCTGACCCCATCCTAGGAGTAGGTCACAATAGGTACTATAAAGGAGGGACAGCAGAAGGGACTCTGCGTTCACTACCCAAGGAAGAGGTTTTGTAGGACGTATCTTCAAAAGGATTTTCCTAAAGCGCTCCTATACAACTTAAAATGCATATTTAAATTCATTTGTAATGCTGAATAATATAAACTTAAATATAAAGCAGCTAATTCATGTTCGAGATATTATACCATATAATAAAGCAACTAAAATTGGTTACATGTTGACTGTTATATACTTTAATAGCTAGATGATGAAAAAATCACACATTCCATCATATCGGCCCGCTCTTATTTATTTCCGTACATATACTTAAATTAATAAAATACATACATATATACTTTTATTTGCCATTTTTATTCTGAACCGGCTCAGCGGAAAGCTTAGTGTGTAACGATCTAAGCGATAACACTGGTTTACAAACAAAATTTTCTATAGATGGCACTATCCAATTCCTATGTAGAATTGTTCGGTGATTCCGAAAATCGAGTTAATTTTTTTCTATGGATACGTTTTCGAGATATATGAAATTTACCGTCATTCAGCTTAAAAAAAGAGTAGTTCCACTTAATCACGTACCATATCGTACGAGCCAATGAAATTCTCCATAAACCGGGTATACATCACTTTTCGATAGGCCTGACTGTTTCTAAGAAATTAATTAAAAAAAAAAAAAAACAGTTATTACTTTTTTATTTTTCCCCTGTTAAGTTTGATTTTTTAAAATCTTTCATAAAGAAATAAATCTTATTTAATTTCTCAAAAACTATTAGAACCTTGATAAAAACATTACAAGGTAAATTCATTCTCTCAATTCGTCGGCCATGACTTTTTTCTGACGTTTGCCAGCATTTTAAAATCATATAAAATTTTATATAAAAAAAAAGAAATTGTTGTTGTTTGAGATTGAAAATGAGAATGTGTGTGTGAGTTTGTGTGTAAAATTTTAAAATTCAATTCATTTTTTTACTCTAAATGTTATATGATTTTAACCTCATGGTACAATAATTACAGGTATTGTCTTCCCAGAGAGTTTTGCTTCACATCGAAATTCGTGCTCCCTTATTTTCTTTTTGACGCAGTTCAGTGTTGGTTCTTTTACTTTTATTTGGCTTTGCTTTTTGTTTCCGCTCAATTTAATTTTTATAATTTTTCAAAATAAAAGTAAAAACGCTTGAAATGATGTGAGTCATACCAATTTTGAACTTATTTACTAAGCAAATGTTTTTGTCGGCTTTTGCAAATTAAATAACCCCTCTGCAAGAAGGTTTGTTTAAAAAAATACGTGTACATATATGGTATATGGGGTATGGAAATATCCCTTTTCCCTAGCAGTAAACCTTTTAGTGTGGGCAACAATGATGTTTTTCAAATAAGGCAGATCGGAATATGCGCTCTCTGAGAAGACAATATCTGTAATTATTGTATCATGGGCAAACCTCAAAAAAAAAATCATGGCCGACGAATTGAGAAAACGGTTTTACCTTACTAAGTTTTTATATCAAGTGAGAATTTCATCGGCTTTCCTTTGCCGTGTTTCGTACTACGATTATTCCATTGGTTCGTATGATATATATGATTAAGTAAAACCACTCTTTTCCTAANTTTTTTTACTCTAAATGTTATATGATTTTAACCTCATGGTACAATAATTACAGGTATTGTCTTCCCAGAGAGTTTTGCTTCACATCGAAATTCGTGCTCCCTTATTTTCTTTTTGACGCAGTTCAGTGTTGGTTCTTTTACTTTTATTTGGCTTTGCTTTTTGTTTCCGCTCAATTTAATTTTTATAATTTTTCAAAATAAAAGTAAAAACGCTTGAAATGATGTGAGTCATACCAATTTTGAACTTATTTACTAAGCAAATGTTTTTGTCGGCTTTTGCAAATTAAATAACCCCTCTGCAAGAAGGTTTGTTTAAAAAAATACGTGTACATATATGGTATATGGGGTATGGAAATATCCCTTTTCCCTAGCAGTAAACCTTTTAGTGTGGGCAACAATGATGTTTTTCAAATAAGGCAGATCGGAATATGCGCTCTCTGAGAAGACAATATCTGTAATTATTGTATCATGGGCAAACCTCAAAAAAAAAATCATGGCCGACGAATTGAGAAAACGGTTTTACCTTACTAAGTTTTTATATCAAGTGAGAATTTCATCGGCTTTCATTTGCCGTGTTTCGTACTACGATTATTCCATTGGTTCGTATGATATATATGATTAAGTAAAACCACTCTTTTCCTAAGCTGAATAACGATAAATTTCAAATATCTCGAAAAGGAATCCATAGAAACAAGAATTAACTCGATTTTCGGAATCACCGAGCAATTCTACATAGCGATTGGATAGTGGCATCTTAAATACAAAAACAAAACTAAAATTTGTGATCCAGTGTAATCGTACGAGCATTTATCAGCTGCTTTGAGACAACAACGTGATAATGCCGATTTTAATCTCGTGTGCTAAATCATATCGAAACAATTTTTTAGTTAAGAAATGTTTTTGTCAGCACCACCCAAAACCCATAAAGACAATTTGAATATCTTACATATACATCTGTATATATACATACATATGTAATTCATATATACAAGCATACATATTTATCCCCGTAATATGTACATTAGACTGCATCACAAAAAAAAAAGTTACGGTTTTTCCGACGGGATTACAAAATTTATTATATTTGAAGACGTCCACCAAAATATTTCGGAAAAATATTAAGATTAACGTGAGCTGGACCGATTGAAAAATACCTCCAAATATGGAGTTTTTATGAATAAAAATAGTTTATTCAAAAACTTTTTGTAAAAAAAACCCCGCACATGACAGAACAGATGAAGCTTAAAAAATCTGCATAAAAATATTCAAAAATCATTTGAACGTAATCGTAATAATGAGATTTTTGATTTTTTGCGCTGTTTTTTTTCAAAGATTGATTTACGAAGATCTTTAATAACTGAGCTAAAACTACTCTGATTTAGACTTATGTGGTCTCAGTAGAAAGGTATTTTCCCACTCTTTATTTCTGTTCATGTCTCAATTTTTTTTTTTTTTTTTTAAATACCAACACATCTTAGTTCAACTCGGAATGACGCTCGTTCATCCTACCTTTCCCTTTCATGCCTTAAATGAGTTAGCAAAGAAATAAAAAGGGTGAGAAAATACCCTTCCAATGATACCTCACAAGTCTAAATCGGAATAGTTTAGGTTTAGTTATTCAAGTTTTTCTTAAAAAGTTAAAAAACAGCATCAAAAATCTCATTAATACGATTCCGTTGAAATTTTTGTCATTTGAGGGGATTTTTTTTATCTTTGAGAAACTATTTTTATTCAAAAAAAAAATTCCCTTTTTGGAGGTATTTTCAAATCGGTCCAGCTCACGCAAATCTTAGTATTTTCCGAAATATTTTGGTGGGCGTCTTAAAATATAATAGATTTTATAATTCCAATGGAAACACAGTACCGATTTTTCTTTGTATGGGGAGTGATGCAGCCTAATGTACATATACATATACATACATATGTATGTAGGTACATATGTATTCATATTAGGGTTATCACTTTTAGCCTTTTTTTTTCAAAAACTAGTGGTGCCAAACAATGCTGTTTGAGAGCGCCTAACGATACTTGGCACGAGAAGCAACAATATTCTTTTTTCAAAAAACAAAATTATAATTGAGAATAGCCAGTAGAGACACGCGGTAATGCCTTGCTCTTCTCTTCACATTTCTTGTATGTATGTATGAATGTGTGTGCATGTGGCTGTGCGCCTGAGCGAGTTTTGACTCCGAGTGGCGCAAAAGACAAAATTTGTATCAAAACGTCTAGTGGAGTCATTGGCACTGGTTTGTCTGGTTGCGGTGCTCGTGTACATGTAGTGACCAGTTGCCGGGTTGTTTTGATCGTGTGGCATTGTTTGAAGTGCTACAAAAGTATCATTAGTGGTCAAAATTGACTGAGAGTGCAAACATTTCATTTTTCAAACAGTTTTAGAATATCCAAAATTTTTTTTATTCTTGTGCATACATGTAACTATAAGTGAGTGATAACACAAATACCATTTACATTTTCGTATTTACACAGATGTTTTTTACCTCGTAAATGACAAATGTATGTAATTGTGCATCTGTAGGTAAGTCAGCATTGCAATGTTATCCACCTATCGAAATTCGCCGTGTCTGCATCGGCAATATCTAGTGCAGTGATTCCCAAAGTGGTCGAGGTGGACCCCCGGGGTCTCGACGGGGATCTACGTTGGCGTGAAAAAAATATGAGGGTTCACGAGTTGAAAGTGGGGTCCACGAAAATTTATCTTGCTTTGATAGTAAAGAACAAAAAAGGTTGCTTGGCTTTATCTTTCAATGTAGGCAGATAATACACTCCAAAAAAAATAAGGGAGAAAATAAAATACCAAATTTTTCGGTAGTTTTTGACAAACCGTATAACCGTAACCGGTTAACACTGAGTGGGGCGAGGCGGAAATTGCTGGCGGCAGATTTGGCCATCTTGCTTTACTCTGAATTTGCTTCTCTCCCGCTTTTGCAAGAATTATGTATAAAGACATTTGGCTGCGATGTGTTGAGAGACGAACATCTGAGCTCTTGACACCCAATAATCTGCTTAGGTGTATTCGTAAATCGTGCAGATTTAACAATGATTACAAGGGACATGAAAACAGTACTATGGACGGCATGTAGTCCGAGTGCCATTTTCTGCACGGGTTCTTTTGTGTCTGGTTCCGACAAAACTAAGTGTTTTTTAAGACGGAGTTCGCCAAAATTTTATGCCATTAAAAAAAAACTACTTCTCATAAAGAGCGTTCTGTTCCTTTTGCTTATCTTGCTTTCATAACACAGTAATTTGCATCGTTGATAAACTCATTAAAGCAACAGTGAGTGATAAATATTTTTCGCAACACTTTAAAACTCGGAGCGATAAAAATAAAAGCAATGCCATACAAAAACACAAATAAAATATTTTACAAATACGCCACATGCAAATTCATGAATGACTCGAACATGTGAGGAGTTTATGATGAAGAGAATGTGAATAACGCCAGTATCAAAGTGCTCTTAAAACATGTGACTCCTCAGAGCAAGACCTCTGTTTTTTTAAAAACTTGCAAGTGTGTTATCACAATATTTTAATAAATAGAACACAAGAAAATATACCATTTTTATTTTTGCAATTGCAAAATTTAGGTTTGGAGCTCAGCCGCGATGCAAATTTCCATCGCTAGATTTAATCTTCACATTTTTTGACGAGCTTTGGGAAAATGTTTGAAATATAGCACCAAAACCAAAAAATTTTTGGTAGGGGTCTGCGAGAAGAAAAAGTTTGGGAACCTTTGATCTATTGTGACAAATATAGAAATTTATGTGTGCATTTGTTAAACTTTTTATTTTTATTTCTCCACACTTTCGGATTTAGCCACTGGCAGATATTTTTGTTTGTTTAGTTTGTTTCCTTGACTTTGTGGCGCACAGTATGGCAAATGATCGCCATGGCATACAAACATCGAAATACGTACATATGTATGTACTTTCAAACTATCTACAAAAATTTTTAAAATTTAACCAACTTTTTTATTCAATTTTGGTAAGTTTCAAATAACTAAGGAGTCGCGTTGATTTTTAATATTTTTTATTTTGCTGATGGTGCCTGGCATTTTCTTCCGTATAAGATTATTTGAGCATGCTTTATATGGAAGAAAAATTTAAACACCTTCAGAGAAAAAAAAATAATTAACGCAAATTTTGAGCCATTTTAAACTTGCACTGTATTAAAATTGAATTAGCCTTTTTACTTCGATAATTCTTTTTCTATCAGAAAGGTAGTGTCTCACAGGTGACCCCATACTAATTTGGTTTAGATTCGAACATTGGATCATGTGAAAATATAACGGTACTCCTAAATTTTTATATGGGAATTGAAGTCGGTTGTGTTTTTTGCTGAAAACTCAGGGCATCAACATTTCAAACGGTTTAACTGGAATTTCTAGAAATTTTATTGCAGTTTTATAGCCCATTCAATTTTAGTATAATATTGTGCAAGTTTGAATTAGCTGAAAAATCTCGTGGATTTTTGAGAATTTATTTTGTTAGCGGTGTTGCTCATTTTCTCCCATACAAAAAAAAAAACTTTTGAACATACTTTGTATGGAAGAAATCGCTTAACATAGTCAGCGAAAAAAATTCTCAATAATCAACGTTATTTTTGAGTTAATTCAAACTTGCTTAATATTATACTAATATTGAATGGGCTACAAAACTGCATACCCAAATCATTTCTAGAAGATCAAAAAAAAAAAAACTTGAAATTCTGATGTCCATTTTTCAAACTTCGTCAAATTACTATAAACCTTATACAAAGTTGAAAGCTTTGAGATACATGATTTTTGTTGTAGCATGCACTATATTTTCCTAACAAAATAGATTAAAAATAATAAATAAAAATAGATGGGCAAAACTTGAAAAAGAAAATCGTTTCTAATTAACGGGCCACCAGTGTATACATACTGTACTTATAGCATGACTGATACGAATTTTTGAAACCGGTTCACAATGTCTTGTTCTCCAAATTTTATCGTATACAAGAAATGAATTTAGTGTATATTCATACATATATGTACATATGTGCATACATACATACATATGTATGTCTGCAGCCTCTAAAATTTAAATTTTTTTTTGAAACCTTCTTAACTCTGGTTGAGACGAATCTGATGGCGATAGATGTATGTACATATTTACCTATATGTATGTATGTAGCGACAGAAACAAAACAGACTTGTTTAGGCTATACTCTTTTGTTTATTTCATTTTAAATATATTTGTAAAAGTATAACTCATTATGTAATAAACTGCAAACTCTGTACAAAATTATAAAAATTCAACAAATTTTTACTAGAATTTCAAACTTGTTATTAAAAATTTTTAGAAAAGTTTTGGGTATGCAGTTCTATAGCCCATTAAATTTTGGTAGGTTAAAGTGCAATTACTCACTAAAGACTTAATCGAATTTAAAATCAACTACTAAAAGCCATTGTAATGAAGAAACTCGCAACTAAAGAACTTTAGTTTGTATAAAGATTTATTAAAAATGTTAGATAGGGTGTTTCTATGTTATGTAATGCACATACGTATTTAATTATTTTCAAGCAACAAATACGAAAAGTATCTTTCCAATTTTAAAGATACATATTTGAAAGTGCCCATTATGATCTAATTAGCGTGTAATTAATAATTTTCGCAAGTTGGCTTTATGTACACATGTGTATTAGACTGATTCAAAAAAATCGACAATTTTTTTTTTAACCCCCCATCCTGGGGGATGTCAAAAGATGGCCTGTTGAAAGCGCCCCCCTTAATATTAAGCTTAAAAGGACGTGCATCGCAGATTTCTATATTCTATATAAATTACTTAAAAAAAATTGTTTTCAACTATTTTAAATAAAAACTAAAAAAAAGATGTTCAAAGATCATAGCAATGTTTTATTGTAATTCCTTGCAAAAAACCACAACAATGCCCCCGCTCTTATGCTTGATTTCCACTACGCATTAAATGGCAAAAATGGCAAATGACAAAGTTGGACATTAAAAAATAATCGTTCATTTCCACCTGGCATTTTTTAAATTGCATACATTTTTTGTTATTTCAATGCGACATTAGTTACTACAATTTTAGAGTTATTGAAGTAATTACATACATATGTACATAGCGCTTATTTCCTAAAAGGTACTTTAAGNACTACTAAAAGCCATTGTAATGAAGAAACTCGCAACTGAAGAACTTTAGTTTGTATAAAGATTTATTAAAAATGTTAGATAGGGTGTTTCTATGTTATGTAATGCACATACGCATTTAATTATTTTCAAGCAACAAATACGAAAAGTATCTTTCCAATTTTAAAGATACATATTTGAAAGTGCCCATTATGATCTAATTAGCGTGTAATTAATAATTTTCGCAAGTTGGCTTTATGTACACATGTGTATTAGACTGATTCAAAAAAATCGACAATTTTATTTTTTACCCCCCATCCTGGGGGATGTCAAAAGATGGTAATATTAAGCTTAAAAGGACGTGCATCGCAGATTTCTATATTCCATATAAATTACTTAAAAAAAATTGTTTTCAACTATTTTAACTAAAAACTAAAAAAAAAATTGTTCAAAGATCATAGCAATGTTTTATTGTAATTCCTTGCAAAAAAACACAACAATGCCCCCTCTCTTATGCTGGATTTCCACTACGCATTAAATGGCAAAAATGGCAAATGACAAAGTTGGACGTTAAAAAATAATCGTTCATTTCCACCTGGCATATTTTAAATTGCATACATTTTTTGTTATTTCAATGCCTACTGGAAATGCGACATTAGTTACTACAATTTTAGAGTTATTGAAATAATTACATACATATGTACATAGCGCTTATTTCCTAAAAGGTACTTTAGGATGTTTTTGGCGATAAAAGTGTGGGAGGTGCGAGATGACTTCACTCGCACTCTTCAAAGTACATATACAAATAATTTTGTAATTAAAATAAAACATTTCGCTTTTTACTCATGTAGTAAGTAGTTCGCTAATTAATTTCTAAGACCGTGTGCGGCAAGCCTTTTTAGGAAAGTGCTATTCTTTGCATTTTTAAATAGGCGCCCCAAAAAAGTAATCAATTATTAAAGGAAGTGACACGCAAAAGCGGCATTCCACCGATTTGTTGTTAAAAATTGTGGCAAAAGTGCCCAGCGAAAACAGGGAATATAGACATAGATACATACATATGTACATATATACACACATACATACATACATATGTAATTATGTATAATGTTGGGCTTATTTTCATTGCTTTGAATATGTACCACAGAACATTTTTCATCCCACTTTAGGTTTGGAAGCTTTCATTAACAAGGTGTTTTCGCTTTCAGTCAACAGTCTTGAACTGCCTCATTTCTGACACCTAGTATGTGTGCAAAGCACATACTGCTTCACTTGAATAGACCCACTGGTTTTTCGAAGATCAAAGCTGATGTACATATGTATGTATGTATATCTTATTCATTTCATTTTCGTTTTAATTGGATGAAATGTATCTATTCACGTGAAGCGAAGTGTATATATCTACCAGTTATCTGCAACTAAACCGGTATTGTTGCTGTTGTTATGTCAACCCAGTAGATATTTTTAGGAGCTCAAAGGTCTTCATGACAAATAAGAGGCCCTCCATTCTGGCTGCTCTACTCCCTTCTTTCCTATATGGAGTTGGGCAAATTGAAGGGCTTCTGCTTTCACAATCCATGGAATTATTTTCCAAAGGGTTTTGTAGAACGTATGTAGCCTCAGTAGGCCTTTTGGAGAAATTATGCTTTTTACAAGCTTTTATTTAACTTGCTGTGTATGTATGTGTGTAATAAATATGCATGCATGTATGTTTGTTAGGAGCAAATCTTGCAATCAATTTTTGATCAACTTTCCTATGACCTAGAGACTTGAATCTTCACAGTTGGCTCAGACTCCGATGACAATGCATTACGAAAGATGAGTTAATCCTATAGGTGGCGCAGGAGTCGAGATATTTAAAAACCCCGTATTTATAATCCGATTTCGTTCATATTTAGAACGTATATTAACTACATGGAAATGAATAACTCCACTAAAAATTTTGCCGATAGGTGGCGCACAAGTCGATATGTATTTGGCAAACCAGTATTTTTGGTCCGATTTCGTTGATATTTAGATAGCTTGCTTTAAAAATATTTGTTTTTACAATTAACTTATTTTAATTCTAAAAAGATCCTGTGCTGGTGTATGGCGCGGAGGCATGGACCTTTGCGCGTTAGCGATTTAGACGATTTAATGATGACCTGCACGAATTAAATTCAGCGGCTACGCTGGCTAGGTCATGTCGTTCGAATGGATAGAAACGCTCCAGCTCTGAAAGTACTAAACGCAGGTCGCGATGCTGATAACAGGAAGAGGAAGGCCTCCCTGCGTTGGAAAGACCAGGTGGAGAAGGACTTGGATTCACTTGGCATTTCCAATTGGCGTCAGTTGCCACAGAAGAGAAACGACTAGCGTGCTGTTTTTGACTAGGCCAATAAAGAAGAAGAAGGATTCATAAAGAGCATACTTGTTTAAGGTTCACAGAAAATAAGTTTTATTTCAACTTAAAATTCATTTCTAATGTTTAGCCCTTCTTGGTTAAGTCTTTCACAGGGCTTTACTTAAGAAGGCCTACCTAAATTATCGTCTGGCAAGTGTTTCTTATATCCGACTCAAATATTGATGTTCAAATTAAACAAATATAAGTTCAGCTGCAGGTATTTAAAAACCTAACACAAGTGTGCAAATACACGGGTGTTATATGTACATATGTATCTTTCATGCAAAAGGCCTTATTTTAAATTTTTCCTGAAATACATTTGTTTAACGTTCCGTTGATTCGCTCTCTTTTACCACACCAAAAATTTAAAAGCCATGTTTTAAAAGCTACAAGATTATTGACATTTTTTTAATTTTTTTTGCTCTCAATGCTTCTCATGTAACATTTCAAATTTGCCAGCTAGGGTTTTTTGCATTGAAGATGTCTATATATGTACATAGATACATATGTTCACAAGTAAATTAAACACTTAACGCGAAACTGTGTTTAGAGTGCGTACAAACATGCACCCGCAAATGGCTATTTCCACGGAAAGACCCCTCTGACCGAGAAATAATAGACTGTGTCATATAAAACGAAAATGTCGTTGTCGGTCATAAAAAATAATTGTGGCAAAATGTCAGCCTTCTATCTTCATTTTTCAGTTAGCGCTAGCAAAAATAAGAACTTAAAAAAATTCCACTACTTTTTTTAATTAAGAATTAAATATAGCAACTAAAAAAAAACTTTAAGTACGGATGAGCTGATGTGGCTTTGTTCTTTTGGGTGCTTGCCATCTATCGTTATATCAAAATGCCAAATCCGCGGATGCGTTAAATTATGTCCTCCACATGCAAATTCTGTGCCAAATATTTCAAGGCTGGAATGAAAAACACGTAAACCTATCGATGTAGTATCACGGTGTCCTTGAACCAGATTCAACTGAATCGGTCTGGAACGGTGGAATTTCCGATTAGACTAATTTGGGGGAGTGTTTCCAAGTTAGGTTTATTGTCAGGATTACATCCAAATTCCGTCGTCATTATATCGTAAATCAGGTTTATTGTCAGGATTACCAAATAACTCAGGATTGCATCAAAATTCCAAATCAAATCAAAAATCAAGATTCGCAGTCAGAAATTTATTCCCGTTTTCCACAAAAAAAAAAAATCGACCGAACTATCGTACAACTTGAGGTTTTTTCGCAGCATATTATACTCCTGGTCTATTGTATATTTTTTGTTTTTTTTTTACCATCAGATGGTAATAATAGTCAAGAAAATTCATTGCGTCAAAGTTTCCGAATTTCGAATCTGCCCAAAATGTGGTACCTGCTGGAATCGAGATGTCAATGCTGGGAAAACTACCTGGGAGAATATTTCATTAACTAAGAAGAAAAACACGAGAATTTTCACAAATAAGATGTCATTATTTTATATATGGCAAAAATATGTACATCTGACTGTGAAAACAGTTTACCTTTAATGTTATCGACATTATAGCTCTCGAGATTGTCACTTTTATTGCCCAAAACGCTGGCTATTATGATAACGGTAATATATGTATGTGCATATATATGATCGTATAACGTAGATTAGTATGTGCGTGATAGCGCAGCCCAAAGTGTAATTAGCGGTCATAATTCACGCCGTCCAGCTCTCCTTTCGCAGAGCAGATTAGACCACTTACACGTGCCCAAGTTCTGTTTAAGATCGGTTCACCCGCTAAATTAGCCGTGAATAATGTGAGTAAATCACAAGTTTATGTATACAGGAAAAGTTGTTAAGACAAAAAATACGCGGATTAAGGATTTTATATACAACTTTGAAAATATACTCACTACTAATAAAAAGTGCTATTTGGTTTCACTATAACTAAATTAAGTGGTAGTTAACAAATTTGCACTACACTCAAATAATGTGATATTTGAACAGTCACTCGATATATATTTTTGGTTTTAGATATTTTTCAATGAAAGATACAAAGAAAAATATATTTAAAAAGCTTTTTAAAGAGGCAATTTCATAAAAATATTATCTTTACTCTCTGTAGGTATGTACACATAATTCACACATTTAAAATATGCATATGTATGTATATATGTAAGTACATTTACATATACAGATGTGATCAACTAATTAGCAACGAAATTCAAAATGATATTAGGTTTGTTCCGCAAGCTACTTGAAGTCACTTCGAGTTACACATACGCGTTCCACAAGTAAGTTTCAGAGTTTTTTTTGATATACGCTGACAGTTTGAACTTTGCTCGAGTTTTTCTACAAGTAGCTTGTGGAACAAACCAATTGTTTGAAATTATGTTAGTTTTTTATTTTCAATAATTTTCATTTACAATGACAAATTGAAGTAACAGAAACTACAATAAAAAAGTTTTAAAGCTTGCAAAATTTGCAAAAAAAATATTATCAAACTTCAAAAAATTTTCATCTAAATTTTTAAATTTATATTTAGAAAATTTTTGGGTTCTGTGGCCCATTCAATTGTAGTCTAAGAAAGTGCAAGTCTCAAGTTGTTAAAAATTACCGTTGATTTAAAAAAAATATTTTTTGTGGAGGGTGTTGCGGATTTTTTTTCATAAAAAAAATCTAAAAAATTAACGGTAATTTTTAACAACTTGAGACTAGCGTTTTCTTAGACTACAATTGAATGGGCTACAGAACTGCATACCCGAAAATTTTCTAAATATTCTGATTAAAAATTTTGAAATTTTGGTTACAATTTTTTGAAGTTTAATTAATTTTTTTGCAATTTTTGCAAACTTTGAAACTGTTATTATTGTGGTTTCTGTTACAGATTGAATTATATTTTAAATGAATATTATTAAAAATAAAAAAATAAACATAATTTGCAAACAGTATCATTTTGAATTTCGTTCCTAATTAGCAACGTAATATATGAAAAGCAAGACGAAGACGACCGATAGAGTAATAAAATCGCAATCAGAGATGTTGTCGTATGCAGACGAATCGTGCGTGTTGTTGCCTATCGTTTGTAATACAGAATAAGGCTTTAAGATTTGCTCAAATAACATTTTTGTTATTGTATTGTGGCGTAATAATATTTACTTTTAAGTAATGTTTTTTTCAGCTTTGTACCACGTTTTGTTGTTGACTTTGTTGTTTTTTTCCATCTTTCCTAACAAAAAATTGCGTTTAACTTTTTCAGTATTGAACCAAAGATATGGCCAAGATAATTTTAGGTTTGCTGGTCGCTTATGCCACTTTGCTGTGTGAATCACATGCAAACCCAATCGATGGAAAAGCCTTTGTGGCCACTGAGTTCCTAGTGCTGCATAACAACGATATGCATGCCCGTTTCGAGCAGACTAACGTTAATGGTGGCACGTGTGCAAAAGAAGACGCCAATTCAAATAAATGCTATGGAGGCTTTGCACGAGTCGCCTACGAGTGAGTTCAGAGACCTATAAAAATACATACATACATATGTACATACATATCTGATTTCCAAGGCATTAAATTATCTTTAATTTCCCATTGAAAAAATAGAGTGCGTAAACATCGAAAAGAAGCAGAAGAAGGTGGTTTACCGGTGGTATATTTGAACGCAGGCGACACTTATACCGGTACACCATGGTTCGCTATATTTAAGGATAATATTAGCGCAGCCTTTTTGAACATTTTGGAGCCGGACGCGATCGTAAGAAAATTTGAGAATTTATCAGTATTTCTATACATACATACATACATACATACATACATACATAGACATATATATCCACAGAAATTTTAAATCACATTTCTCGTATTTTTTCTTATAATCATATTTTCAGTCATTGGGCAATCATGAATTTGACGAAAAAGTCGAGGGTTTGATTCCATTCTTGAGGAATGTGAATTTTCCCGTTCTAACATGTAACTTGGACCTTAGTAAGGAACCGGAAATGGCCGCTTCGCAGCACTTGATGAACTCAACTGTGCTCGAAGTCAATGGAACCAAAATTGGTGTAATCGGTTATTTGACTCCGGACACCAAGTATTTAGTCACATCGAATACAATTGATTTTTTGGATGAAGTTGAGAGTATTAAGTGAGTAGTATATATTTCTTATAATTAAGCAACTTATCGATCGTGACTTTTCGTTTAGTGAAGAGGCTGCAAAATTAAAGGCTCAAGGCATAAACATCATTATAGCCTTGGGTCATTCTGGTTACCAACGAGATCAGGAAATAGCCGCAAAATGCCCAGAGGTTGATGTTGTCATTGGTGGTAAGATTTTTTGATGGATTTCGAAAGAATATATTGCCAAATAAATTGCGGGATTTATCATTGCTTACAGCTCACAATTTGTACTCATATCGTTGCAGGCCACACCCACTCTTTCCTTTACACCGGTACTGAACCTGATGTGGAGCGTAGTGAGGGCCCCTATCCGACAATTGTCAAGCAGAGCAGCGGCAAGGAAGTACCAGTAGTACAAGCATATGCCTACACTAAATATCTAGGCAAACTTCACCTACAGGTACAGAAAATTCGCTGCATTTAAGTGCATACGTGTACAGCCAGGCTCCGAGTGAATTTCAATCCAAGTCACTTTGAATTCAAATCGAATGGGGTTCCCAGAAGATAATTTTGGTAGGCCTTCTTAAGTAAAGCCATTCTAAGGGGCCTATCCAAGAAGGGCGGAAAAAAGTGCTTCCTTGCATGCCTTCTAGGAGGGCTTATCCATTTACAATTTACGCGAATGCATAAATTTATATTATTGAGCATTACAAATGAAGTTTAATAAACATTTTAAGTTGCAATAACACATATTTGATATATCCTTAAAAAAAATACTTCAAAGATCTATAATTTTTATAAATTAAGGAAGCGACTTTAAAAAAACTCCTCCAAAAGGCCTTCTAAAGTACGTCCTATAAGAGCCCTTCTGGAAGACCTTCCATGGGTAGCGAAAGAAGAAGCCCTTCAATTTGTGCCACTCCATACAAAATAGAAAGGAGAATAGAATGTAGAGTGGAAGGCCTCTTGACTCTCAGAAAGGCCTTTCGGAAGGGCTTTTAACTTCTGAAATTCTCTACTGGGTTGAAATTCACTCGGAAGTAAATTGCAGAACTTCCCTGATAATGCATATTTTGCCCAGTGAATAATAAGTTATTCCAATATAATATTAGTTCGATAAAGATGGAAATCTAATTGAGTTCGATGGCACTCCCATTTTGCTTAATGCATCTGTACCACGAGAGAACGATGTCCTGCAACTACTAGACGTGTACCGCCCGAACATCACCGAACTGGAGAACTCAATTGTAGGTCACACTAAAGTGCAACTTGAGGGTCGCTCTACCGTTTGCCGCCAATACGAATGTAATTTGGGTAATTTGATTGCCGATTCTATGGTATATGCGCGAGTAATGGAAGATCAAGGCGGTGTTTTCTGGACGGATGCGCCAATTGCCATCATAAATGGTGGTGGTATGTATGCCTACAAGCATATAAAACATTTATGAGCTTATTCATAAAAAATTAAGTAGATTTAAAGAGCTTTATAAATTGGTGTTTTCATATATATTTCAATTTATAAACCTTTTATAAAACTACTTTATTTTTTTATAAATAAGGCCATTAGTAGTTTTAGTAGTTTTCTAGTTTTCTTCAATATGTGCCTGTAGGTATTCGTAGCGGCATCGATAAACGCTCGGATGGTTCAATTACGGCAAATGACGTTTTATCGGTTCTACCATTTAAAAACAAACTGTATGTGATTCAAATATCAGGAACAAGGTTACGCGCAACGCTCGAATTGTCGGCCACGAAACGAACCAAGGATTCTAGCGGTGGATTTCTCCAGTTTTCTGGCTTACACGTTACCTACAACTACCAAAACGAGGAGGGCAATCGTGTGACATCGGTTGAAGTACGTTGCGGAGAATGTGAAATTCCAGATTACGAGCCATTGGATGACTCCAAGACCTATAGCATTGTAACGTCTGAATTCCTAAAAGATGGCGGTGATCAACATGAACTTGTTGAGAATGGCACTACACCAGTAGTCATGAAATGGGAAGATGATGAAGCGCTTAGCGAGTATTTGAAGCATCGCGACTTTGTTTACCCCGGAATAGAGGGGCGAATTACCGTCATCGATTCAACAAACTCTGCCGCCTCAATTCCCAAATCCATTATCTGGCTTATATTTGCGTTTCTTTTCATCGATTATTCAATTAGTCAATATTTTTAGTATTCCGAAAAAGCATGCTTTTTATGTAAAGATACATATGTACATATGCGTTTTTAATATGTAGAATTTGTCATTAAAGAAACAGAATTTAAATATGAAAGTAAATGTAAAAAGTAAGCTAAACTTCAATCGCTAATATCTGGTTCTTTATAATCAGCGCTACTACAGAATCCACCAAAGCCCGATTATTCGTGAAATCTTCGAAAATGCCATCACTGAATCCGAATAGCCACGAACGTAGCGTATACTTTGATTCAGTGATCGCATTTCCGTTGGATTTCACGAAAAATGAAACTACGATGGATTCTGTGATAGCCCCAATAGTTAACTCGATTTATTACATATTTCCATGCATATGATATGTATGTATAAATCTAATAATTTGTCATAATACACACGTCTTTATATTATGAAATAAAAAGTGATCAACTCAGGTGATATAATTTTTATTGATCAAAAGACTTTTGGATTTTCTTTTTTTCGAAAAAAGCGCTTTCGACTCTGATGGACTCTGAGTTACATATCGTTGGTGATACTGCAAAACATTCTATGTCACTTAAAACCTCTGGTGCTTAATTGATCTGTTATCTGTATCTGTTCGCTTCTGGCAATCGTTCATCTTCATCAGACAAAGGTAGACAGTTTTGTCATTCGTTTATTAGGGTGTAACGATTTGCAGATGCATTCCGGTCTAAGTAAGATATTATATAAGTGTCAAGGGTACTAATAGACATATACCGTTTTGCAGTATCACCGACGATACATATGTATGTATATTCAACGAAATCTGTAAGTAAACAAGCTTTTACTGAAAAAATTATAAGGACCATTTCAGGCAGCACGTAAAATCAGGCTTTTATACAAACATAAGTACGAGCTAGATAACCTATGGAACCATCTTAGCTGAAGACGAGCGATATAAACGTGGAAAAATCTTTTACAGAATTAACCAATTTTAGTTTACCTGAAACCTGTGGCTGCTGGTTGTGGCAGCAACGGAATCAGGCGGTATTAAAAAAGGGTATGTTTTTTTAGGTAAGTTAAATGAAAAATACTTGTTTTTCTTCTTCTTGACGCAGATGAGGCCTAACTCAGGATATTTTTTTCGAACACTCCAAGGGCCGCCTCATCAGATGATATTTCTGTCCATGCTTCTGCACCATACACTATCACGGTGATGTCTCAGCTCTGCAGCTCATATTATCTTCTTCACTCGTACATTCCGCCTGAAACCTCGTTTGGTATCAAACAGCTGTGATCTCTTTCAATGTTTGGCGTATTGTGAATACCTGGTCTATGGTGAATTTAACAGGCCTAAAGCCAGACTAATAAGGCCTAAAAAGTTCGTTGACAGTGCGCTCTAAAAGACCTAATAGCCGATGCTTAGAAGGCTGATGCAAACGTAGTAGGCGCATAAGGCAGGCTAGTCTTACTTGTGAATTGGGCAGAGCACACTTAAATTCTAGTCGTCGGGCATACAAACCGACTCGAAGTAAGATGCCTTAAAATCCGCTTTTATGAGCTCTTAGATCGTACTTATTAGACGTGCGTGGCGACTTTAATGCCAAGTTGGGCAATTAAAGAAGGTTTGTTCCTGTAGTCGCGAAATTCAGCCTCGGCTTACGAATAAGGGCTGATGGACTTGATAAGGCCGGAAGCACTGTAGTCTGCAGCACCACGTTTCAGCATTAATCGATCGTGATGTCATTTAACGGGAGGCACGTTTTCCGTTGCAGCCAAGATATGCACATTAAAAGCTGCAATCGCAACAGGCAGTCAACAGATTCGCAGCTTTGACGCCTGCGAACAATGGAATACCGTTCCCTCAACAGACGGGTCTATGTAACCGGAACGACACCGATTCAAATCTGGCCAGGGACTGCCACTGCAGCATCATTCGCCAAAAACTCTTTGGGGAAATTTGTCTGATTTTACAACAACAGCTATGGAATCGCATTTCCAAGTGCAACTTTGGACTGGTAGATAATTGAGTCTATCGACAAACGAAAAACACATTTCTTAAGTCCCTCATCATGACCGTCCAGTTATACGGCTTAGAGAAGTGGACGATGATGAGGTGGAGAGGGAAAGATTATAGGGAAGGTTTATGGCCCTTTAAGAATTTGTAACGGCGAATGCCGCAGAAAATGGTATGAGCTTTATATAGTGAAACAAATTCAAGTATAACGGTCTAGGGATGCAAATTTTGAGCAGTAAAATCGATACATCGATGTTTCGATGCATCGGAGAAAAGAACATCGAGGCTAAAATACATCGCCAGAGAAACAACTCCAGAGAAACCAGCATTAACACCGATAATAATGTCAGCATTGAAATCCAACACAGA
>NW_016165089.1:28790-28906 GCF_001687245.7 Rhagoletis zephyria | reverse complement strand
GGTTGCCACTTATTTGAAAACTTTAATTCAGTTAAATTTATAATATAAAGTAAGTGTAGCCATATGGGTATCAAACGAGAGTATTTGAGAATAATAAAATTGCAACAGGCCGATAT
>NW_016165089.1:28295-28674 GCF_001687245.7 Rhagoletis zephyria | reverse complement strand
ACGCAAAAGCTAATGTATGGAATTAAATGCAGTTTTCACCGATGTACATATTGCTAGATCTCTAATTGAAAATATAGAATCCATTTTTTTGTTTTAGTTTATAGTCGATCATTATTCCTAGGTATTTGAACGTACAAACTTTTTCCAGTGCGTCGTTGTTTATATTTAGAGTTTGCAACGGACCGTTCTCAAAATTTCGCCTTGATATAACCACAAACTTAATTTTTTTATATTTCTGAGTGGAAGGTTTTTCGCTAAAAAATTAAAACTTTTCGTTGTTGCTGCCAAAAAATTAAGAAATCTGAGACGTCACGTTTTACAATTTCATACAGTTCTCTTTACAATGTATTTCCCTAAACTACTAAACGGCTGCACCGAC
>NW_016165089.1:19916-28175 GCF_001687245.7 Rhagoletis zephyria | reverse complement strand
AAAAAAAAACCGGAAATGGATCCGTAAAGGAAAAAAAGTGGAGGAAAATATGTAGCTGAAACATATGTTTTGAAACGGATGCGTTTTTGTCTGTTTTTCTGAAATTTTTCTGGTTGAATTTTTTGTTCAATACGCTTTCCTTCTGCACTTGACAGATGCTTTTTCATAGTTCGGAAAAAGATAAATTAAGCATGCACCTGACGGCATCGAACACGGCACCTTCAGAAAGCTAACTAATACTAGCACACTATTCTGCACTGCTACTTGAAAAACTGAAATACATTTTGATTTCAAATTACGTCATCATATTCGAACGTTTTCCAGATACGAAAATGAACGAAAACTGTAGTCGTTTCTGGATACGAAAACCGCATTGCCTTTTGACCGATTTTGAATACGTGAATTAACGAAAATTGTAGTCGTTTCCTGTTCGTTCCCGGATACGAAAATTGTACGAGATTGCACTGCACTCAGTAAAATTTACGCTTCTCTGCTTGCTGGGTTATTTTGCGTTTCCACGTTGAAAAATTGCTTTCAATTTGGTCACACGTAAGTGTTGTCCAAGTATGAGTTTACTCACTTCCCAAAGACATGATCGATCAGCTGTTGAAATTTAACGAAAAATTGCCTATCTTGAGAGAAAGATTTTAATTTTTACTGCTAATTTGCGTAGCTAAAAANGAAAACCGCATTGCCTTTTGACCGATTTTGAATACGTGAATTAACGGAAATTGTTGTCGTTTCCTGTTCGTTCCCGGATACGAAAATTGTACGAGATTGCACTGCACTCAGTAAAATTTACGCTTCTCTGCTTGCTGGGTTATTTTGCGTTTCCACGTTGAAAAATTGCTTTCAATTTGGTCACACGTAAGTGTTGTCCAAGTATGAGTTTACTCACTTCCCAAAGACATGATCGATCAGCTGTTGAAATTTAACGAAAAATTGCCTATCTTGAGAGAAAGATTTTAATTTTTACTGCTAATTTGCGTAGCTAAAAACNGGGTCCATTTGGACCAAAATTGGTAGCTTCATTTTCCTTTGGTAGTTTGATTGGTTTGATGAAGCTTTTGGTAGGCAAAAATGTTTTGGAAATGCAACCAAATTGAGCACTAATATTTGTTCGCTTCACAGCCAGCAAAAAAAAAACGGAAATGGATCCGTAAAGGAAAAAAAGTGGAGGAAAATATGTAGCAGAAACATATGTTTTGAAACGGATGCGTTTTTGTCTGTTTTTCTGAAATTTTTCTGGTTGAATTTTTTGTTCAATACGCTTTCCTTCTGCACTTGACAGATGCTTTTTCATAGTTCGGAAAAAGATAAATTAAGCATGCACCTGACGGCATCGAACACGGCACCTTCAGAAAGCTAACTAATACTAGCACACTATTCTGCACTGCTACTTGAAAAACTTAAATACAGTTTTTGCTTTCAAATTACGTCATCATATTCGAACGTTTTCCAGATACGAAAATGAACGAAAACTGTAGTCGTTTCTGTTCGTTTCTGGATACGAAAACCGCATTGCCTTTTGACCGATTTTGAATACGTGAATTAACGAAAATTGTAGTCGTTTCCTGTTCGTTCCCGGATACGAAAATTGTACGAGATTGCACTGCACTCAGTAAAATTTACGCTTCTCTGCTTGCTGGGTTATTTTGCGTTTCCACGTTGAAAAATTGCTTTCAATTTGGTCACACGTAAGTGTTGTCCAAGTATGAGTTTACTCACTTCCCAAAGACATGATCGATCAGCTGTTGAAATTTAACGAAAAATTGCCTATCTTGAGAGAAAGATTTTAATTTTTACTGCTAATTTGCGTAGCTAAAAACCCTTAAATTCAAGAAATTTCGTTTTAATGATGGAAAGATGTTTGGTAGTTTGAAAACTGATTTGGTAGGCATTTTGGTACATAAACATTTGCTCAAGTGGCAACACTGCTTGGTTCATATTTGGCATCACGTTGAAAATAAATATTCTGACCAAAAATTTACTCGGTATGTAGCTCGGGATATTCCTAAAGTTCTTATACAGACTAAAACGTAAAAAACCAATATATCTCTAAAACCGATCACGCTGGGGAACTGAGACTTAGCACTGATGCATATATTGCAAATGCATTGGGAAAGGGGGCGTGGCTCCTTCCTTCCATACAAACTGAACNGCCAGCAAAAAAAAAACCGGAAATGGATCCGTAAAGGAAAAAAAGTGGAGGAAAATATGTAGCTGAAACATATGTTTTGAAACGGATGCGTTTTTGTCTGTTTTTCTGAAATTTTTCTGGTTGAATTTTTTGTTCAATACGCTTTCCTTCTGCACTTGACAGATGCTTTTTCATAGTTCGGAAAAAGATAAATTAAGCATGCACCTGACGGCATCGAACACGGCACCTTCAGAAAGCTAACTAATACTAGCACACTATTCTGCACTGCTACTTGAAAAACTGAAATACATTTTGATTTCAAATTACGTCATCATATTCGAACGTTTTCCAGATACGAAAATGAACGAAAACTGTAGTCGTTTCTGGATACGAAAACCGCATTGCCTTTTGACCGATTTTGAATACGTGAATTAACGGAAATTGTTGTCGTTTCCTGTTCGTTCCCGGATACGAAAATTGTACGAGATTGCACTGCACTCAGTAAAATTTACGCTTCTCTGCTTGCTGGGTTATTTTGCGTTTCCACGTTGAAAAATTGCTTTCAATTTGGTCACACGTAAGTGTTGTCCAAGTATGAGTTTACTCACTTCCCAAAGACATGATCGATCAGCTGTTGAAATTTAACGAAAAATTGCCTATCTTGAGAGAAAGATTTTAATTTTTACTGCTAATTTGCGTAGCTAAAAACTCTTAAATTCAAGAAATTTCGTTTTAATGATGGAAAGATGTTTGGTAGTTTGAAAACTGATTTAGTAGGCATTTTGGTACATAAACATTTTCTCAGGTGGCAACACTGCTTGGTTCATATTTGGCATCACGTTGAAAATAAATATTCTGACCAAAAATTTACTCGGTATGTAGCTCGGGATATTCCTAAAGTTCTTATACAGACTAAAACGTAAAAAACCAATATATCTCTAAAACCGATCACGCTGGGGAACTGAGACTTAGCCTTGGTGCATATATTGCAAATGCATTGGGAAAGGGGGCGTGGCTCCTTCCTTCCATACAAACTGAACTTCTCATATAGCTTATCTCTGGAACTGCTCAAGCTAACGTCCTGAAATTCTGCACAGCTATATATGTTATCAATACCGTAGTTATGGCGAAAAGTGGTAATTATTGGAAAGGCTTTACGTAAACGCGCAAGTATCTTTCGATTGGAAACCATTTTCTCCCAGATTTCTAAATACCATTGAACTATGTAACTTTGTCTTTAATTTTCAGTAAGGTAAAATTTATGTGAAAATTTTGAAGAATTTTTTTAAATTTTTCACAAAGTATGGAGCTTTGCTTTTACGAGTTTCGCTATAAACTGTCCTATCCTATTTGCACAAAATGATAGCCGTTTTCGTTGTTCGGAATAAACTCAAAAAACACTGAATAGAGTTCCGTCAGATTGTCGGAGGTTATCTTACATACAAATGTGGTCCAACTACATGCTACTAGAAAACTCGCTAGGTGGTGCTGGAGTAGAATTATTTATAAAAATCGTATTTATTAACCGATTTCGTTCAAATTTTAAATGTGAGCTATGTACCTGTATGATGGAAAATTCTTTTGACAAATATTTACCCGATTAGTGCCGCAGGAGTTAAGGTTGAAGTTCATAACACGTATTCATTTTATGGTAAGCAATGGTTTTGCAGAAAATGAACCCATTGGATGGCGCTGCAGCCGAAATGTATAAAAACCTCGTGTGGTTGACCTGCTTTAATAATAATATCCCAACGGTTTTTACCCTCCATTCCCGCCCATCCGAGTTTGTTAAGTGTCGAGATCTAAAACTGTTCAGCTACAGAACTAAATTCATCAGCCGATTTTATGTCTTTATTTTAATGATTCATTTATTGAGAGAGGACAGTATCGAGTTCTTAATGCTGAAAAGCGGATCTGATATATCAAACGAGCTGGAATGAGAGTTAAAATCCTGGCATAAGCAACGGAGTGGGTCGTGCAATTCAAAATTAGTTTTACAAGCTTTCAGAAATAGGGGGAAAAGGTGTCTTGATACCCGGGAGGGAACATTAAGGCTAACTTCGACAAGAAGAAGCGGACTTGAAATTGAGCCTGTTAGTAATTTAACTATAAAAATTGTACCAAGCATTTGCCTGCGGCTGGAAAGTGTAGGAAGATTAAAAAGTTTTAATCGGCTCGTATAAGGTGGAAGGTTATATTGAGAATCCCAACGGAAATTTCTTAAAGCAAAAAGTAGGAATTGTTTTTGATGATTCTATCTTGTCTGAGTAAATTTGATACCTTGGATTCCGAACCACCGAACCGTATTCCAGAATTGGCCTAACTACCAGGGTTTTAGTGATATTAGGGTCACAAAATTCTTTTGACCATCGTTTCACAAATGCAAGTACACCTTTAGCCTTGTTGACTGTCCAATTAATATGAAGATTAAAATTAAGCTTAGGATCCATTGTGATACCAAGGTCCACAAAATTGTATACCTGTCCCAGGTTATGGTTACCTATTGTATAAGAAGTATTCGCAAGAAGCTCATTACTTTACATTTCTTAAGATCTAGAGCCATAAGATTTACTTGACACCAGTAAGCCATGCTGTTTAAGTCTGATTGTAGCAAAGACCTTACTTTAATTGAAACGTACGATTTATAAAGCTTTACATCATCTGCATACATTAAAATTTTGGAAAATTGTATATCTGTAGAAATATCGTTTATAAAAAGCAAGAACAGAACCGGGCCTAGGTGGCTACCTTGAGGGACTCCTGAAGTAACATCCATGACGTCAGAGATAGTATTTTTAAACATTACCCTTTGTGATCTATCATAGAGGTATGAAGAGATCCAACGTAGAAAATTAGGTGGAAGACCAAGAAGATCAAGTTTGTAGATGAGCAACGAGTGGCACACTTTGTCAAATGCTTTACTGAAGTCAGTATATATAAATCAACAGTTTTGCTTTCACTAAATGCTTTTGAGATGTTAATTCGAGTAAATTTGTAGAAGTTGATTTGCCCTTGCAAAATCCATGTTGACTATATGAAATGCTAGAAGAGATAGAATGCGTCAACTGATTTGTTATAATTGCTTCAAATAATTTAGGAATTGCAGAAAGCTTAGCTATTCCCCGGTAGTTCTCCACTGAAGATCTGCTACCGCTTTGGCCCTATGTTTAAGTTATACAAATTTAGTTTTCAGATGTCTAAATGAAGGATGGGGTTAAGTTTTTCTGACGCCCTCATGCACGATCATGCGGTCCTGCATCTACCCAGAAATCAGTTCATAAATTTTAACATGAATTGTAAAAATTAACAAGAAAAGATACTTAAGATATCACACGAATCATTTAGCAATGTACTGGAAAACTTTTCATCCTGTGGGACAGCGAGGATTCTTGGCCCTCCTATAACATAAAACGCACTTCTGTGCTCTTGAGTTTCCCTATAAGAATTTTTATTGGCATACGCATCACACCAATGTTGAATTTGCAAGATCATAGAAGAATATTACGCACGCTTGGCAGAGATCTCACAGGTGGAAATAAGACCAACGGTAAAGCTCATGACACCGAAAGGGATTGGTATTCCATATGGTATCACAGCGTTACTATTATTGGCCTATGTGTGAGGAGCATACTGCGCCTTAGTGGTTTCAACTTAAATCAAAAATTTTTACTTTACAGACTAATTTTGTTTTTAAACGCTCTTTTGCATTAGCCAACGCAAAAGCTCTTATTTGGCGCCGCGAAGTAAGCGGGCATTGACTAGTCTTAAAATATAAAAATCAGTTTCAATGAAATTTGAAGAATGCGTATTGTTGGTTCCAACTTAAAAGATAGGATAGTTTTGAAGCCGAGAAAGCACTTTTTTTTTCATCGACACTTTTTCTATGCTCCTCGCACGGTGCTTATCTTAATATGTATATGAAAATCCCGTGTCACTGTGTTGGTTTATGCTAATCTACAAAAGCGCTTAACCGATTTCAATGAAATTTTGTGGGTGTGTATTGTTAAGAGATAGGATAGTTTTGAATCGGAGAAAAAATATTTTTTTTTCATAGACGTTTTTTCTATGCTCCTCGCAATATGATTATCTTAATACACATACAAAAATCCTGTTCATTTATGATAATCCCCGAAACTTCTTAACCCATTTCAATGAAATTGTGTGGGTGTGTATTGTAGGTTCCAACTTAAAAGAAAGGATAGATTTGAAGCCGAGAAAAAACATTTTTTTTCATCGACATTTTTTCTATGCTCCTCGCAACGTGCTTAACTAACATATAAAAATCCCGTGTATCTGTGCTTGTTTACGCTAATCTCCGAAACCGCTTAACCGATTTCAATGAAATTTTTTGGGTGTGTATTGTTGGTTCCAACTTAGATGATAGAAAAGTTTTGTAGCCGAGGAAACAATTACGAAATTTTTTGGGTGTGTATTGTTGGTTCCAACTTAAAAGATAGGATAGTTGTGAACCCGAGAAAAAATATGTTGTTTTTATCGACATTTTTTCAATGCTGTGTCACTGTTCGTTTACGCTAATCTCCGAAAACGCTTAACCGATTTCAATGAAATTTTTTGGGTGTGTATTGTTCTTTCCAACATAAAAGATAGGGTAGTTTTGAAGCCGAGAAAACTCATTTTTTCATCGAAATTTTTTATATGCTCCTTGCAAATTGCTTATCTTAAAATATAAAAATCCAGTGTCACTGTGTTCGTTTACGCTAATCTCCGAAGCTGTGTAACCGAATTCAATGAAATTTTGTAGGTGTGTATTGTTGGTTCCAAATTAAATGATAGGATAGTTTGAAACCGAGAAAACACATTTTTGTGTCATCGACATTTTTTCTATGCTCCTCGCAACTTGGTTATCTTAATATATATAAAAATCTCGTAATATATAACAGTCCTATTCATTTACGCTAATCTCCGAAACTTCTTAACCGATTTCAATGAAATTTTGTGTGTGTGAGTTGTTGGTTCCAACTTAGAAGATAGGATAATTTTCAACAAGAGAACCGATATCAATGAAATATTGTGGGTGTATTTACCAAAGATAGGATAGTTTTCTAACGTCTAGTTAACTTCTTAACCGATTTCAATGAAATTGTGTAGGTGTGTATTGTTGGCTCCAACTTAAAAGAAAAGATAGTTTTGAAGCCGATAAGATAAATTTTTTTCATCGACATTTTTTCTATGCTCCTCGCAACGTGCTGATCTTAACATATAAAAATCCCGTGTATCTGTGCTAGTTTACGCTAATCTCCGAAACCGCTTAACCGATTTCAATGAAGTTTTTGGGTGTATATTTTTGGTTCCAACTTAGAAGATAGAAAAGTTTTGAAGCCGAAAAAACAATTATGAAATTCTTTCATCTTGCTGTTTGGATTTTAGTTGGTGACAGAAAAAAATAAACTAATATTCGGCAGGACTTCCGAGATTTAATTATATGTTTTATTGTCCGATCAGTTCGTAATTTATTAAATATTATGTTACCAGGCTAGTCTGATCTATGTTTTTAGTGCGAATAAAACTACATTATTCCACTTTCTGGCCCAACGTTTCGCTAAAACATTTTTAGCATCTTCAGGGGCAATCCAGCTTTATTAAATCTGCCACAAACCAAAAATACAAAGGCACATTTTAATTAAAAATTAATGAATATAGCATACAAACATACATATACATATATGGAATTAAAAATTATAAACAACAATTTGAGGACAAAAAACTCACAATGTTTAAGAACTTTGATTAACACCTAAATACAGCGCATCTGTACCATCTTTTGTGGTAGCTTTGTCAATACTAAAATAATAAACATTTTTATTACTAATCATAAACAAGAAATGTAAGCGGCCGCAATGTTGTCCGTATCTTCTTTTCTGTTCATTGTCTTTTTCCTTCTTTGCATTATCCTAAGGCTTTCTAGTGTATATCTAGAAAGCCTTAGGATAATGCAAAGAAGGAAAAAGACAATGAACAGAAAAGAAGATACGGACACATTGCGGCCGCTTACATTTCTTGTTTATGATTAGAATAAAAATGTTTATTATTTTAGTATTGACAAAGCTACCACAAAAGATGGTACAGATGCGCTGTATTTAGGTGTTAATCAAAGTTCT
>NW_016165089.1:7101-18017 GCF_001687245.7 Rhagoletis zephyria | reverse complement strand
TAAACATTGTGAGTTTTTTGTCCTCAAATTGTTGTTTATAATTTTTAATTCCATATATGTATATGTATGTTTGTATGCTATATTCATTAATTTTTAATTACAATGTGCCTTTGTATTTTTGGTTTGTGGCAGATTTAATAAAGCTGGATTGCCCCTGAAGATGCTAAAAATGTTTTAGCGAAACGTTGGGCCAGAAAGTGGAATAATGTAGTTTTATTCGCACTAAAAACATAGATCAGACTAGCCTGGTAACATAATATTTAATAAATTATGAAATTCTTTGGTTGTGTATTGTTGGTTCCAACATAAATGATAGGATAGTTGTGAACCCCAGATAAAATATGTTTTTTTTTTTATCGAAATTTTTTCAATGCTGTGTCACTGTTCGTTTACGCTAATCTCCGAAACCGCTTAACCGATTTCAATGAAATTTTGTGGGTGTGTATTGTTCTTTCCAACTTAAAAGGTAGGATAGTTTTGAAGCCGAGAAAACACATTTTTTTCATCGACATTTGTTCTATGCTCCTCGCAAATTGCTTATCTTAAAATATAAAAATCCAGTGTCACTGTGTTCGTTTACGCTAATCTCCGAAGCCGCTCAACCGAATTCAATGAAATTTTGTGGGAGTGTATTGTGCTTTCCAACATAAAAGATGGGATAGTGCTGAAGCCGAGAAAACACATTTTTGTGTCATCGACATATTTTCTATGCTCCTCGCCACGTAATTATCTTAATATATATAAAAATCCCGTGTCACTGTGTTGGTTTATGCTAATCTCCGAAACCGCTTAACCGATTTCAATGAAATTTTGTGGGTGTGTATTCTTAAAAGAAAGGATAGTTTTGAACACGGGAAAAAATATTTTCTTATGAAATTATGAAGTTTTTTGGGCGTGTATTGTTGGATCCAACTTAAAAGGTAGGATAGTTTTGCACTCCAGAAAAAATAAGTTTTTGAAGTGAAACTTCTTAGGCGGCGGTAACGCAAAAATGGAGAGTGAAATTTTTAAAACTGAAAACGTTACATGAGTGAGAAGGAAGATATAGGTAGTATAGGGAAGGGGAAAAAAGAAATAAAGCGACGCATGATGGGTACGAGTACCTACATATGTATATATGTATGTTTGAATGCACGTATGTATGTATACATATATATATGTATTAGGGCGGGTCGATTTAAAAATCGCTCATTGCTCTGTGAAAATCGTATTCTAGGGATCAAAATAAGAAACTTTGCCGAAGGAACCATACCTCTAAAACGAATTCTGATGTCCCCCAATTTGGGTCGAACTTTTGGGTAGGGGCAAATTTTGAAAAATCCCACTTTGACCCATTTAGAGTGCTCCAATCGAGTCCAAATGTATGACCGACCCCCACTAACTTTGGACGGCCGATCCACCCATGCCAGTGGCACATCCCCTAGAACTCCCCTGGGGGGTTCCCCATCATTTCAAAAAATCACCATTTTTGGCTTTTACATGAAAAAATCAGCTAAATGGCTATGGTTTTTCTTTATTTTTATTTATTTATTTATAATAATATTTATTATTTATTTATAATAATATCTATTTTTTCTCTTAAGAAATTTATTTAGTCAGAACATATGTAAATGAAAAAATTAATTTAAGTGAGTTATAGAAAAGAAACTAAAAAAAATATTGTTTGAAGTCTTTTTTACTTTCAAGTCTGGGCAATTTCGCACGGCTCTCTAATGTCGTCGCCATAACAGCATCTACATTTTCCGGTATAACCCGTTTGGAAACGCTAGCTAGCAATTGAACATGTCGTTCCGTTCCTTGTATGTGTGATGGAATTTTTGGATCATTAAACGGTGGATCATCTTGATTTAAATATTCTTTCAATGTATCGTACGGAATGCTTTGCGTGAATGGTGGTTCAAATACGATATTTATATCATTCAAATTGATCATTTCTGTATAACTTGTGCAATTAAAGTTTATATCTGGTTTTTTATAAACTCTAAGTTCCATTGGCTCGTCAACATCGGTTCGATAGCGTAGAATTTTTGATGGCACATCGGCTTGATACAACCATGATAAAAGTTTTTCCGAATGCGCATAATATGAATTATCTTTAATTACTTGATTGACAATTTTGCGTAAACGAGGTTCTAGAAATCGTGACCAACCAATGAACTTGAAAAATAATGCACTGCTGCCGTACACGACAGAGCTGTAATACTTGATATTGAAGTACATTGGCACATAACATTTAATTATAAATTCAACCAGAATTCTTAAATTTGCATCTGGATTTTCCGTTGTCACATATAATCGCAATAATCTAGCGGCCTTGGTGAGCCACCGAGAATGCACAATTTTCCCTGGTTTGATGTTAGCCAGATCCACCGGAACCACGCCGCTAGAAATTGCATGGGCCATGTCGTATAAGTACTGCGAATCGGTGGAAAATTCGGGAACCCAGCCGCATGCACATGGAGCTGCCTTCAAATCGCATTTACATGTTCCAATGTAAAAAATTGTTTCCAGAGATTTTACATACTCTGTAAATTGTTGGGTGTTGTTTCTTCTCTTGATTTGCTCTTGATACTTGTCAAGCAATTTATTCAATTTATTAAATACACTTTTTTTCAGCATTATTTCCATACCGAGTTTTTCCCAAATTCCAATCAACTTATCTTGTACTTGAATAGTGAATGATTTATGGGAAAACTTTTTTTGTTCTGTTTTAGCACGTTCGCTTAAGTAAAAATAATATCTCAAGATATCCAGATGGGTTGCTAAATTAAGATCAGTTAAATCAGTAGACACACCAAAAACAGTAACATCATGCTTGGGTATATGACTCATTGGGTTTTCGATAGTTGTTGATGTAGTTGCTTCATCTTGCGGTGTAGAGGATGGTGGATTCATTGTAAACTTTTTGATTTGGAATGGTCACTTCACTTATTATTTTTTTTGAAATATTTTTTTATCTGAAATTAGCACTTCACACTTTGAGTTCTTCACAACGACTTAATGCATTCACAAAAACTGTTGCGTTATATATGTTCTACGAGACGAGGTAATAAGAATGAAATGGTAATTTCAATTCTACCTGCTGTGTCTTGTGGTGGCTTAAAAAAAACAACACAAGCAATTTTACGATCTGCAATTGTGTCACAGTGATACCTTCATTGTTTAAAAGGGTTGCGGTGCATTCCAGTGGTACCCTAATTGTTAAAATGGTTGTAAAAAACGCGCATTTCTTAAGAAGGTGCCTTAAAATACCCACAAAAAGGGTTGTAAAAACAACCTTCATTTCCTAAGTAGGTGCTATAAAAAAACTACACAAGTAAGTTTACGACATGCAGCTGTGTCTTAAAAAACGCACACAAGCAATTTTCCGATTTGCAATTGTGTCACAGTGATACCTTCATTTTTTAAAACGGTTGAAAAAAAACCCACACAACTATGTTTACGACATGCAAATGCGTCACAGTGATGCCTTGGTTTTAAAAGGGTTGTAAAAACGCTAATTTCTAATAATTAAAAAAATTAATTTTTTTTAATTTCTTTTCTATTACTAAGTTAAATTCATTTTTTCATTTACATATGTTCTGACTAAATAAATTTCTAAAGAGAAAAATAAACTCCAAAAAGAAAAAACATAGGCATTTCGCTGATTTTTTCATGTAAAGTGCAAAACCGGCGATTTTTTGAAATGTTTGTATGGTGAACCCCCAGGGGGGTTCCAGGGGGTGTGCCACTGGCATCGGTGGGTCGGGCCTCCAAAGTTAGTGGAGTCGGTCATACATTTGGACTCGATTGGAGCACTCTAAATGGGTCAAAGTGGGATTTTTCAAAATTTGCCCCTGCCAAAAGTTCGACCCAAATTGGGGGACATCAGAATTCATTTTAGAGGTATGGTTCCTTCGGCAAAGTTTCTTATTTTGATCCCTAGAATATGATTTTCACAGAGCCTCCCCAAAAATCGACCCGGCCTAATATGTATACATATACATATATGTATGTATGAACGAACTCATTGCGCATTTCAGCTCTGCCTCTACCAAGCAATATATGTATAAATGATGCAAACGTGCTTCGCGTAACTACCCTGCAAAAAATGGGACTAATCCGGGCTGACTCCGGGAGCAATCGCAAAGGAGCATGCGACTAATACCACTTTTGATCTCTTTATATGGAATGAACTGATCGCTTTTGTTCGGGCATGTCCTATGAGGAGACTAATTGTTCGCATTTATACCCGAAAGGGTATAAAAAGCGACTAGTCACTTTTAAAAAATAAAAATAAAAATTTGCGCCAGCTGAGATTCGAACCGGGTTGCTCAGTTTTGTTAGGCGAATACTCTCTCTGTGTGCCAACGCCGCACATGAAATTTCATTGACTAAGAGCGTACATATCATTAAATCGTTAATAGTACCCGTTAGAGATGAGTTGGGGACTAATTGATCTCCAATTATACCCATAAGGGATGAGTCGAGACTAATCGACCTCCATTAGCACCCGTATGAGACTAGTTGCGACTAATTAATGCCCAATTGTACCCGATTGAGAGTAATCTCAGAATACTCTCTTTAGAGATTAGTCCCACAATTTTTTGCAGGGTATAGTCATATGTATATACATATACATCCCTTCGTACATATGTACATATGTTTGTATGGATAAATTTATGATGAAGCAAATGGGCTTGGTTGATGTACTGATGGGCATATGTGTGTACTTATGGACAGCATTTCATGTATGTACATATGTTTGAATGGTTGTATATATATTTGTATGTATGTACATATGTTTGTGTATGTACATATCGAGCCCTAACCGCAAAATTAACGTAAGGGACATATTTTTCGAAATTAGTTTTTTGATGTGGAATTGTTCTTAAACCCATAACTGGTAAACTGTTAAAAATTTGTATCGTCAATCGTCATAGTCACAGAGATATAAGACTTTCAATTTTATCGTAAGCGACATCTGCTGTTTTGAGTTACCGCAAAAATAACGTAAGCGACATGGAAGTTAGTAGTGACCTGTAAATACTGACTGTAATTATATATTTTTATACATTTATTTATGTTTTTATATATATCAATGTGTACAAAAAAGAAAATAAAATAAGTTTTTTCTAAGTTTTTTGGGGCTTCAATTAACGTAAGCCCCAAATTTTTGCCAGTAGCCTGCCATGGTGACAGCGAAATTAACGTAAGCGCCAAATTCACTAATTTCGCCTACAAATTAAGTTAAATGAAGATAAAAATTAGTCTATGACTTGTATTGAACCGGGCTTAGACTACATTTAGAATTCCAAAGATATTTTCCAAACGGATTAAGAAAAAACAAAAAAACCTCTCTCCTGTAAAATTTGCTTTTTGGCGGTTACGTTTTTTCGCGGTTAGGGCTCGATATGTTTGTGTAGATGCATATATGCACATATGTAGTACAAACGAAAACAAATCTAATATGCTACTCGTTGATATAAATGCGAACTGTACTGATTGTCCAAAATTATGTGTTTGTTGTACATTTGTTCATGTTTGTCATTGTGCGTGTAATTTTCTAGAGTAGTTTTGTGCTCTTGCTATCTCCTTGTATTAACTCGCCCTTCGTTGGTATACTCTGATGAACATATGTGAGGATGATAGCAAGGCCAACTCATATAAGGCAGTGTTACAGGAGCAGTTGAAATTTCGCCCGATGTTTCTTAAAGAAAGCCATGAACGTAGCTGGAGGAAACTTGGTGATGTCTTGCTCTAGATTGCACCGTTTGTGGGCCTGTTGAATGAATTTGTATCTTGGTTATATGAACGATCAACAAATTTTGATTTACTGGCAGGTTGTACAACTTATTAATGGCCATGTTGTACAAACTTATTTTATTTGCATTTATTGTGTACACTAAATAACAAAATGGATAACTCAGCCGAAAAAGGTACGTGCTTTCGTTGAATTTTATAAATGTAAGCCGAAACTATGAAATTATAAAAATGAGATTTTACAATGAAACTGCTCGCAAAATTGCAATGTTTGTGGGCAAAACGTATAACTTGATTGCGAATTGATTTCAACCAACATTTTCGGCTTGCATTATGTCAAAAGGATGTGTTAGTTGTAATTCATTCTGTCATTTACTACCATTATGCGTAAGCCAATTCATGAAATCATTGCATGCGTTTGAGTAGAAACTGAATGAATGAACACCATTTCATGATTTCAATTAACGCGAAATAGAGTTTGTGCACTTAGTTTTTACTCAGATCGATAAAATGATTTCGTGAATTGGACTACGCATACATGTGATACTTATGCTTTTAATTTATAAAGTAATTTTATGTTTTTATACTCTTGCTACCACATGAATATATGAATTTGTGATAAGAATATATGAATTCGCCTTGGAAGATAGAAAGCGAGTAAGAATAAATGCCGAACACAGGAGTTTGTCTTCTTTCAACTTAAATAAATGCATTTTGCAAACAAAAGTGCGTACGTTACTTAGTGGCTTGGTAATGGCAAATTCGTAAGGATCTATTGATGGCATTATAAACATTCTCATTTATTTGTTAAACATACAATTACTTTCATTACAACCCGGTCCTATGGATGCTAGAAGTGCGAATTCATATAAGGAGGTGTTACCGGAAAATGAATAAATAAATTATATGTATATCAGAAAATTAATAAAATGAAATTAAATTATTGTTTGATTTCTAACCTAACCTATGTATGTAAATCAATCGCCTAATGGTTTGCCGAACCGTAAACTAAACATATGTCCAATCCATCCAATTTCGTCAGTAGGTACCTGTTACTCACACCTTTTTTAAGAAGTTTCACTTCTATCATGTGTACGGTGTAACACACGCATTTTTTTTATCGACATTTTTTCAATGCTGTGTCACTGTGTTCGTTTACGCTAATCTTAGAAAGCGCTTAAACGATTTCAAAGAAATTTTGTGAATGTGTATTGTTGGTTCCAACTTAAAAGATAGGATAGTTTGGTATCGTACTTATCTTAATATATAAAAATCCCGTGTCACGGTTTTGGTTTATGCTAATCTACGAAACCGATTTCAATGAAATTTTGTGGGTGTGTATTGTTAAAAGATAGGATAGTTTTGAGCCCGAGAAAAAATACTCTTTTTTTCATCGACATTTTTTCTATGCTCCACGCAACGTGCTTATCTTAATATATAAAAATCCCGTGACACTGTGTTGGTTCATACTAATCTACGAAACCACTTAACCGATTGGAATGAAGTTTTGTGGGTGTGTACTGTTAAAAGAAGGGATAGTTTTGAACCCAAGAAAATTTTTTTTTTTCATCGACATTTTTTCTATGCTCTTCGCAACGTGCTTATCTCAGTATAAAAAAATCCTGTCATTTACGCTAATCTCCGAAACCGCTTAACCGCTTTCAATGTAATTTTGTGAGTGTGTATTGTTGGTTCCAACTTAAAAGATAGGATAGTTTTGAAGCCGAGAAAACAAATTTTTTTCTACGCTCCTCGCAACGTGCTTATCTTAAAATATAAAACTCCCGTGGCACTGTGTTCGTTTACGCTAATCTCCGAAGCCGCTTAACCGATTTCACTGAAATTTTGTGGGTGTGTATTGTTGGTTCCAACTTAAAAGATAGGATAGTTTTGAAGCCGAGAAAACACATTTGTTTTTCATCGACATTTTTTCAAAGCTTCTCGAAACGTGCTTACTTTTATATATAAAAATCCTGTTTCACTGTGTTCATTTACGCTAATCTCCGAAACCGCTTAACCGATTTCAATGAAATTTTCTGAGTGTGTATTGTTTGTTCCAACTTAAAAGATAGGATAGTTTTGAAGCCGAGAAAACACATTTGTTTTTCATCGACATTTTTTCAAAGCTTCTCGAAACGTGCTTACTTTTATATATAAAAATCCTGTTTCACTGTGTTCATTTACGCTAATCTCCGAAACCGCTTAACCGATTTCAATGAAATTTTCTGAGTGTGTATTGTTTGTTCCAACTTAACCCTCGTCCGTGCGACTAGGTACAATTGTAACTTTTGCGTTTTTAAATTACAATAACTTTTTTTCCAGAAAACTTAGAGGGCTGGATCTTCGTGACATCTCTACATTTTTGTTGCGCCACATGTTCCCTTAATTTAAAACAAAATGGGCCACTATTTTCTGAAATAGAGGGCCGAGTTAAATTTACACCCACGTCAAAGCGCATAGGTACAATTGTACCTTCATATATCTGGTATGAAGAAAAAAGAAGATTATTATTATTTTTAATTATATATAATTTTTTTTATAAAAAAAGAGACACAAACGGAGCTAATTCATATAAGAAGCGATAATAAACTATTTAAAAAGTAACAATCGAGACAATTCAATTTAGGAACAACGATTTGGAATATACATTTTGAAATTTTTAGAGAGTTTCTTCGCAAGAAATACACGTTGTTTTTGAAACTGAATGTTCATCACAAATTGGATAAGCACAAGATATGCAAAGCATTCGAGTTTTACGTTGTTTCCTATTTGAGTTCCGACAGATATAGCAACGTCCAGTGATAGGGGAGGCTCCGCGGCTACCATGAGGTAATTGAAGGACAGCTGCTGTAGATGCCACAACGCGACGGCCAAGTACCATTTCTATTGCACTTCGAAGGAAATGGCTTCTCGTCATCATTCGATTTGCACTTCGAGATTCGGCATGCATAGCTGATTGGAGAGATCTTTTAGAAACTTTCGACGTTGATTTTTTCCCTGAAACCGGGGGTTATGATTTTTGTAGATTATGTAGGATGCTAAACCAGAATTGTGATCGCAAGTAGCAGCAAATATAAACTGAACCAAATAAACATCGTATTATTTTTGTTCCGGTCAGGGCTGCCAACTATCCTTAGCTATTTGGTGCCATATTAAGGATAAAAAAGTGCCAAAATGTGCCAAATAGAAAAATAAAAGTGCCAAAAAAGGTCCTTTATAACGCTTCCCATGTAGCTAAAAAGAACCACATTTCTAAAACAAAAGTGCAATGCCAAAATAAAAAGAAACAGTTGAATAACCTTTAGAAATTAGAAAATTTTAATTGAGAAAAAGAAGTACACGCAAAGTATTTCATAGTTCATATTTTGAAATATTGCTATTTTTCAAAAGTGCATTTTGGCACTTTGTGCCAAATTGCAAAATTAAGTGCCATTTGATGTAAAATATTGCCAAAAATGGCACGGTTTGAGCCAAGTTGGCAGCCCTGGTTGCACCAGTATGAAAAATATTGAGTACATACATAGTCTGTTCCTTTGAACTTCGGACTAAAACCTGTGGAACTGTCAAACTACAATTTTACGCTCTCAAATGAGAGTAAAAGGAGAACAGATGCAGAAGTGCATAGGAACGCAAAAAGCACTATTTCCTGTAAAAACGTCAGACGGTTTGTTTACATGTCATTGGTACTACACCGATTTGGCTGAAATATCACTAAATAATTATTAAAATTTATACATATTCAAATATTTCGTTGTTTACTTCCATTTTTTAACAAATATAAGCTTCTTTGCTTTCACTGCTTTCTGTTTTTGTTTGCACATGTAAATCAGCTGATCGTTTGACACTTTTCATGAACTTACAGGAAAAAAATCTCCGGACTAAATCCTGTAACTTCTGACTAGGAACAGTTGCTCATTTACTCTCTCAAATGTGTTCCCACTTACAGGTTTTGTGTCAATAGGAACGACTTCCTGTAAGTTCTGACTAAATCCTGTAAACCGGACTGCTATTGGAACAGACTAACATATGTATGTATGGAGGGTACATATTGTTGTGGTGTACTCGTGCATTTTTCGGAGTGCATTTTATGCAGGCTACTGTGTTTCTATTTTTACTTTTTTTTTTAAACAATTGTCATAACAAAAAATTTGTAAACATGTTCAAAATAACGTGTAATGATTAAATGTTATCAGTTTTTATAAAAAAATTAAACCCCAGTAAAAATTCATATCAAAACTATATGAAGGTACAATTGTACCTTTGCGCCCGGTTAGCGTTGTAAGAATATGCGCCCGGACGAGGGTTAAAAGATAGGATAGTTTTGAAGCCGAGAAAACACATTTTTTTCTACGCTCCTCTTCTTCTGCTTATCTTAAAATATAAAACTCCCGTGTCACTGTGTATTTCAGCATAAAATTTTTATTTTCATTAGAAGCACCCTGTGTTTGCTTGCTATTGTATGTAATGGTTGTATTGTAATGGTTGCATACATTTAGGCATATGCATAGTAAGAGGAAGTGCGCTACAATTGATTATTACTTCCGATTATTTAAACTCCGCACATGCATACGGCTTTGTACCAATATATGTACATAAATGGTTTTGATATTCGTAGATGGTTTTAGGCATAGGTCTAGTAGTCTATTTTGATAAAAAACCGTTGATAACTGATGAACATACATGAATATAATATAATATAGGTATAATATGCATATATATGGAAGATATAATAGCTCTGATCCAATACTTTTCGTGTAAAATCCTGGAAAAAGGTCAAACAGCAANTGGAAAATAATAGTTATTTCTTGAGTTTTATTTTTGCTCAGAAAATAAAAATTAATTTTTGCGTATTCGTATGCGCTTTTTTGCACTTTTTCTTTAGAAATGTGGTTCTTTTTGTTTCTGCCTGGTATCTGTATTTTCATTACCCACTCCACAGTGGCGTTAAAGGTTCAATGCAGCCGCCTCTGTCTATTCCCCTACAAAAATCGCGACTACTCCATGCATGCGTGTAAAGAGTACTCCCTAAGGACCAAGGAGTACTCCAAAATTAACCACAATTCATATAAAAAAAAATATGGTCCAATTAACATTGCGATGTCCTAGGGCAGGACCATATACTCCATCCCTGCATTACATCAGAGTAGCACAAAACTACTCCAACATATTAACAA
>NW_016165089.1:0-2155 GCF_001687245.7 Rhagoletis zephyria | reverse complement strand
AAAAAATAAAACTTAAAACGTAACCATTATTTTCCGAGCAAAAAATAAAACTTAAAACGTAACCATTATTTCCCGAGCAAAAAATAAAACTCAAAACATAACGATTATTTTCTGAGTAAAAAATAAAACTCAAAACATAATGATTAAACTTGATTTTTATAAGTAAAAGTTAAAAAATAAAAATCAGTGCCGCTGAAGGTACTCCGACTAATAAGAAATATATTGGCTTACTCCTTATGCACGTAGCATTTCTCTTTTCGCGTGATTTTTTGAGTTGAAATTTCAAAGGATAATCGTTATTTGCGGTCCCTGGTATGGACTCATTTGTTGCAACTGGGCATGAATCACGTAACTTTGAAACGATAGTCGTTCAAACGATATTGACAAAACGATGTTTGCAAAACACTTATTTATGCATTTGTGTTGCAGTTACGTGAAGCAAAACTGGAATCGAGTTGACGATATCGCACAAACGATCAATCAATTTTTACGATTGTCGTCATACGTGATTCATGCCCTGGTTTTAATATTCGTAGATGGTTTTAGGCATAGGTTTAGTAGTCTATTTTGATAAAAAAGCAAGGCGAAAATTAAAAAAAAACACTGAAATCATTTTAACTGGGACCGTTGATAACTGATGAACATACATGAACAGGGAACGAATTTTATGGAAATTGCCTTTTTTCTGCTAAAGAGATAGAGTATATTCGATTAAGAACGTCCACGATTCCATATATACACATTTGATGTTGCCTTTTTTAAGATACTTGCCTTTTCTACATTTAAAAAAGTGATTGTAGCATTTACAATTATTTTTTTTTAAGGTTCAAAAATATATACATGCCCATGCGGCTTATTGAAGCGCAGGCACCTCTTGCCAAATTGGTGTTGGAAAAATTCAAAGCCGTTTTCTCAGCTAACGTAGGCGTGGAGACAATAAGGGGTGTGGATAAAATTGTAAAGGGCGAGGAAAACGCCCTTATTTCTGATAATATGAACGTTTCAAACGTTCCATATTTAAATTGGGCTCCACTTCTATCAATTTACGTCGAGCGCACATTTAGTACATTCAAGGCTTTTCTTGGCGAAAATCGAAGATTCAAAGTACAAATTTTTCATATAACTAGTTCATAGTCTTTTTCTTTTTACTTGTAATATAAACATTTCTAAGATAAATGTATTCTTTGATTGTTCTTCGTATTTTCTGTCGTTTTTAGTGCCTTTTTTTGCTTTTTTTGAAATACCTAGTGCCTTTTTCTACCTTTTTTGCTATTTTGTTTTGCCTTTTTTTGCCTTTTTTGCAATACCTAGTGCCTTTTTCTACCTTTTTTGCTATTTTGTTTTGCCTTTTTTTGCCTTTTTTGCAATACCTAGTGCCTTTTGTCGCTATTTTATTTTGCCTACTTCGTTATTTTATTTTGCCTTTTTTTTATAGGTGTTTAGGTCCTAAAAATCCCTTCCCTGTACATGAATATATGTATGTATAATATGCATATATGTGACCTGGTCTACGAAAAGGGAGCTTACGTGCGAAAACTAGTTTTCTGTGAAAAAGCTGTTAAAAGTAAGCAACTCGTTTCGTTTACTCGTTTTTACCCTTCTTTCTCTACATTTTTAGTACACTTCTAAGCAAGTTAGGATTTTCTGCTTTTCACCACGTGAAAAAGCATCTCATCTTCCATCCGAATCAACCAAAAAGTGAAAATTGATTTTTTGACACCTAAGCCCCCTTTCCGTAGACNGGGTAAAATCCTGCGCAACTTCAATCTCTACAGAACTCTCAAAAAATCGCTTTCATTTACATGAACCACAGATTATATTCCGAAAAGAAAANAAACAGCAAAACGTACGAACAAACAAGTAAGAAAGTCTAAGTTCGGGCGGAGCCGAACATTAAATACCCGGCGAAGTATTAAAGATATGTTTTCCACCTTGCCGAAAGCTACCGCTACATGATAAGCCGGGGTGTATACATTTTAAGTAAATTAGCGTCCTTAAATTTCGACATATTGAAATTTCAAGCATTTCCGAAATTTATTGTTATTTGAAAAGCGGCCGTAATTTAAGACCAACAATTTTTAACGGTTTGCTTTTATGTGGCAAGCACAATAACCATACCGAGTTTGGTACAAATTGCTAGAACGGTTAGCGAGAT
>NW_016165088.1:0-28916 GCF_001687245.7 Rhagoletis zephyria | reverse complement strand
ACATAGCCCCCATACCTTAAGGTAAGACGTATTCTACGTCAAAAGATTACGAAGAAGAAGTTAATACTAAAAACTGAATAGTTGAACAAAGCGCGGAACAAATTAAGGAGTTTTATTATGAAAAAAGTTTATCACAGGATAATTAATTTTATTCTAGAGGTGCAGGTTGTATGTAATTGTTAACGCGTGGAAGCCACACCCTTATAGCGGCCATGAGCCAGTATTATTAAATATAAAGTAAAATAAAGTAAAGTAAGGTGGTGATTGAAGAGTTATGGTATGGCATTATGCTTTCCCAGCAGAGATTATAAATAAAAGGGATTTTTAGATTTTAAAATCGCGGGGGCATAGTGAAAGAAACGCTACGTTCGGGCGAAGTCGACCTTTATATACCCGTACTCCAGCTCAATGACTGGAACCGCCTTAGAATGTTGACTAATAACTTGCACGTCTTCATTGAAGGGTTTTATGGGACTCTTTACGCATTGGACTTCTATATTTTAGTGGCGCCTTCTCGAAGCCGGTACGCCAAATCAAAAATTGTAACACAAAACCACAATAGCATCAACAATAATATCAGCGAAACCAACATAACAACAGCCTAAGAGCTTCCAAATGCAGGCGCAGCTTTCTGGGATGCCTCTTACATTCTGAGGCAGTGGTGTTGATTGAAAAAGCTACTACGCTTCTACGAGAAGGCCTTTTTCGAGCCCAGCACTAGTTGGCAGAGTACCGCTTCCAGCAGCAAACAAGAATATTCCGTTACACGTAGCTAGTGGGGGGGCAACGTCGAGCCCAGCATCGAAACTTCTAGGTACCTAAAGAGGGAGCATTGTGGAAGCAAACACCACTACAAGAGTATGTACCGCTTCGTAAGCAGATATGGCGCAAAGTCCTCGACCAGGTAACACAAGCCACTTGGAGTCACAAACCTCACGCGACTCAGCTTGGTGGTTAGGGCGGCGGACGCACTGGAGAACCAAACACCTTTATTACTTTTGCTGGATCAGCCAGGCGAACTGAGTGACTAATATCGCACCGCACAGAATAAAGTTCTTTAGACTAGACCTAAAGCTAAACCTAGGCGCAGATGAAAACTCAACAATAGCTTCAGGGATATAACTCTTGCCCCAACGGCTGGCCTTACGGTGAATCAACTTCCTCTACCGCGGTGCAGCTCTTTTAATCACATATTTACCAAGTAGTGAGACCAAGTTGGCAGAATATGGACCTACTCTGCAGGAGCTACTAGGGGACATCGGCGTGAGACAGCTTGAGATCGACATGCGAGGATGAGCCATATACGGCATTCTGATCTCTACGTGCCAAGAAGATGAGCCCACAGACTTGCGTGTAGCTCAAGCTAACCTACACAATGCGGTAGCTGCCAAGGCAGTTATCACCAGCATGTCTGCTACGAAAGTCCTAAGGGCTTTGAACCTACAAACAATAAGGTAATTCGGGAGTTAATTCTGAAGCTTTCTGTTAGCAAGCGCGGTGAGTTCGTGTAGTGCTAACTTTGTAGCCTTTGGTCCAATTGCTGAAAACTTCAGCCTTCACTACGAAACATCCTCTAGCTAACCGTGGCTGTTCAACTCCGCCGGAATCGAAACACGGTGGTCTGCGGAACTAGGTTCCCACTTGAAAGAATTCATTAGGCCACATGGCTGTTTCTGGATCGAAAAACGAGACACCAAAGCAAATATGTTGTGACAGGCGTACAGGGTTTTAAACGTCCATGCAATCTGAAGAACAAAAATCGATGCAGATCTCTATTTTGTTGCAGCAAAGATACATTCACAGACGGATTTCAACTAAATTTGGAAAGTATTATACCCGTGGCACGGACATAGGCTATATTTTAATCCGCAAGGCGGCGCCTGAGTCGAGTTGTTCAGAGAATCTGTACTAATGATCCGATTTTAATGAAATTAGAAACGGATACTTCAGGTGCGATGAGAAATACTTGTGCTGAAAATTGATTCGCTAGATGGCGCTGTAGTTCAGTTATTCAGAAAATCAATATTTATGGTTCGGCTTAGTTCAAATATAATAAGCTTTGCGCAGTTAAAATCTGTATATATAAAACGTCCATCGAAAGAGGTTTAAGAAAGCTTTAGTTTAAAATTATTTTGAAGAGGGTTGCCACATGTCTAAAAGTAAATTTTAATATTTTAAATAAATTAAGTAAAGTATTAAAATATTTATTGTTAAAGTATTTATTCCCAAAAATTTTTCGAAGAGGATTGCCACCTTTTTAAAAGCCAAATTTAATTTAATCAAAACGTTTATTAAAATATTGAAAGATTTGTTTCAAAAATATTTTTTGTTAAAGGGTTGAGGCATGTTTGAATGTGAAATTGAATTAAATCAACACGTTAAATAAAATTTTACAATATGTATGTCAATCGAGAGATGCTTAGAAAGCTTTATTTGGAAAATATTTTTTTTAAGAGTTGCCATCTGTTAAAAAGTCTAATTGGATTTAATCACGTAGATGAATGAGGTATTACTATAGCCAAATTTAAAATTAAAATATTTAAATTAAAATATTACGACAATGATATTAATCGAGAGAAGTATAAAAAAGATTATTTGCAAAAATATTTTTTAAAAGGGCTGCCACCTGTTTGAGTTTCAAAATACATTTAATCAATGTGTTAAATGAAGTATCAGTAGATGCATGCAAAACGAAAGATGTTTAGGAAAGCTTTATTTCGAAAATACTTTTTTAAAAAGTTGCCATCTGTAAAAAAGTCGAATTAAAACTTAATCGCTTAGATGAATAAAATATTACAATATGGCTGTCACACTAATCAGGTTTAAGAAAGCTTTATTTCGAAAATATTTATAAAAGTAGTGGCCACTGGTAAAAGGTCGAATTAGATTTAATAGCTTGGATTAATGAAATAGTATTGCAATATGGATATTAAATGAATCAGGTTTAATAAGTAGTTTAAGCAGGCTGCCAACTGTTTAAAAGCGAGTTTCAATTTAATTAAATATTACAATATGAGCGACAAAGGCAATATATTTAAAAAAAATCGGCATCGAATTTCTATACCCCCTTTAAATTGAAAAACGGTTTTATATCCTCACTAAGCCTTATACAAATATCTACTACTTTTGTTTGTTGAATACATATGTACGTATGTACTTTAAAAAAAAATTATTGTTTTGCAATCCATCTCATAAGCGTTTTTTTAACGCGGCATATTTTTAAACTCAATTATATCGTCATTTAAACAACAATAAAGAATTTCAGCAAAAATATTTACCATTTGCAAATTTTGCCCGAAAAAATTTCGGATTTATTAAAATTATTCGTCAGTCCGCAATTTGTCAGCGCATGTAAGCGGGCTTGTGACATTTAATTTATTTTATTATTATTTCGATATCATATTTTTGCGAAATTTTTCCAAACTTTTTGTTTTTTTTTTTTTTGCATAGACTAACTACCAAGATTGCCATACAAGTAGAGTGGAAAATAAGAAGAACAAAAAGGCGTAGAATAATGAATGCATTCAAAACAATGGCGCAGCAAACGAACCGAGCGAGCGTGCAAGCGAGCGACTGTTAAAACGAATGAAGGCAAGAAATTAAACTATGCCAGTGATAAACTAGGTTAGCGTGACTCTTTTTCCGCTCAACACGCATCTACCCACCCAACGGCAAATGACACAACGAGGGCTGCAGCAACAGCCAACAAGAATGGCGAGCGCGGAAAAATATGTTGCAAAACAAAAACAAAAACAAAAAAACAAAAAAAAAATTTATAAAAAAATATGTTGTAGGGAAACCAAACAAAAACATTTACAAAAAAAAAACAAACAATATTTGCGGCTACCTTGCGTTGGAGCTTCAGCGTTGAAGCCAGTGACGTAGCAACCCTTCAGGCTAAGCTAGCGGCGATTTTTTTGGTTGGCCATTCATTTCGAGCGTTTTTTTTTTTTTTTTTATTTCCACGACATTCACATTTTTATCTTCTCCACCATAACTTGCGCTTGTGGCCTTTCATAGAAATCCGTGTTTTTAACATAGCCGCCGCCACCACTATGTGGTTTCCACTTTTGGCTACTCTTCATTGCCGCTGCTTCTGCTGCTGCTGCTGCTGCTGGTTGATGTTCACCGCTTGCCACCCTATCAAATTATTAGTTTTCTTTCTGCGCAAAGTTTTATTTGTTGTTTTTACTCTGCTACGATTTTTTACACAACTCAGCTTCAATTTATTTATTTTGCTTGTTTTTGGTCGGCTCCAAATACCAGGTTAGTATCATTCACTGGTTGTGAAGCTGCGCTGAAATAGTTGTTCTTTAGGGGGAATTAAAATTTTTTGCTGCTGTGATATATGTACGTGTATTTGTTCCTCTTTCGCTGGCACATCTACATTCATACATATGTACATTAGAGTGGATCACTCTCTGTACGAAAAAAAAAAAATCGCAGCTGATTTTCCACCGGAATTAAAAAACCTAATATATTTTATAACTCCCGCCGAAAAAAAATCCTTAAAATATTAAGTAGATGTGAGCTATACCGATTTGAAAATAATTGCCATAGTCGGAGTTTTTTTTTAAATAAAATTATTTTTTAAAAATATAGTTTCCTTAAAATCACCTCAGATGATAGAAGTGTTCAATCGTAAAAGATCTGCATAAAAATACTAAAAAAATTTTATCAACAGAATCAGCATAATGAAAATGTTGGCGGTATTTTCACATTGGTCCAGCTCACCTAAATCTTAGTGTTTTTCCAAAATATTTTAAGGAAAGTCTTACGATGTCGTAAATCCGGTGGGAAACCTGCAAAGTGTTTTTTGTTTTTTTTTTTGAAGAGGCACCCTAATGTATGCACAAAAAATACAATGGGGGGATTTTTTCGTGCTTTTAGAGGTCCTATAAAAATAGTTAGTAATAGGCAATGGTCAAGTCAACAAATGGGTATTATTATTGGCAGTCTCCTGAAGAGAAACAAAATTTTCCGATCGAAAAACATTGATTTTAAAGACTTGTATACTTTTGTTTTTTGTTGTTTTTTTTTGTATACACTTTTGGACCACGCTAATGCACATGCAATAATGTGTTCCTAGAATTGCATTTGAGAAGCATCACAAGCAGAAAAACTGCTAAAACTGTTCAATTTGTGGCTGCGCGCAAATTTCGATTTTCACTCTAACGAATCGATTGTTCTCCATTACATACTCTCTTTGACACAATATGAAGAGGCAATAGATGACCGATGTTTGTATGTATGCGAACTATGGTTGTGAGATACATCTGTGGGCTATTTAATTGGTTTACAATTTTTAAAGCTTGACTTTTGTATTTCTTTTAATTCGCTACAACCGTCTGGGATAGTTTGGAAGAGTCTGGCAAAGTACGCCAGTGGTTTTCAGCGAACTCTAGCCAATTGAAAAATGCCAATTTAAAACTAGTCCTCCTTCACCTAGTCAGAACGACGACACCTAATACTTATTATAAGAAAATTCCTCAAGCGACTAATATACAATCCCGAAAGCTCCTCGGGAGTGGGTAAATTACAACCGACGTCGCTCGACGTAGCAGGCCACAAAAACAGCAGGTGTTGAGATAGTTCCATCTCATCATCCACCATATACATAGCTGCTTCGTGGTGTCCTTTTTTATTTATTTATCATAGAACCAGGTAATTAGTAGGTTCAGGTAAAAGTCGGTGAGTTTTGTCCTGATAGTAATTTTTGGTGTCCATGCCCGTTGTATTGGTGTCATTTTCCGTTTCTGTGTCTTTTTGTTTAAGTCTCTTATATGTTCACGGAGTCTTGTTAATGCTGGCATTTGGAAATTTGTTTATGCACTACTTGTTTATCCAATGGGTCTTCTTGATTTGTGGTGTTACGTAGTATCGGTCCCACGTTGTTATTTGTTTTGTGTTTCTGGCTTTGACTTCCAGTAACATACATAGGTTAATCCCGCCTAATTTTTGTCATTGTTTTCATCTTTGTTTGGCTTTTTGTTTTTGTGCTCAATGCGGATTTCCTCTACTAGATCCCTCTTGTATCCGTTACTAGCCTTTATGGCATATACTGCGTTCGGATCTTTTTGGTTGGTATCCTTTTTTGTCAATGGTATACGCTCAATTCTATTGACCATCTGTCTAAAGGCGGCTTTTTTATGCTGCTGAGAATGGTTCCAAGTATTATGGATTATTGTATCTGTGGCTGTGAGCTTCCTAAAAATGTCATATTGGTGTTTTTATTTATTTTAATTGTCAGATCTCTCGGTGTTTCACTTTTTCAATTAATTCCATTGTATTTAACATTTTGTACTTATTGGGCAATCCAAGGTTGACCTTTAGTATGGTCTTTAAATAGTTTGATAGTTTGTAGCTAGGGACCGATCTGTGGTTTAGGATTGATCTCATAGGAGTCCCTAGTTTGTGGATTTCAGTTAGTGCACTCATTGGTGAAGCTGATGGATTCCAATTTGTCAATATATGTATTTAGTCCGGTTTTATTATTTTTGTAGCTTTCTTTATGGTCTCTTTAATTGCACTTCCTTTCTCAGCTTTGGTCGTGATTAAGTTATTGTTTATTAATTTCTACTTCGAACCTTTAATTGTATTATTTTCATTGTTCTGTTTTTGGTTTCCTTTGGCTTTAATTTACTTTTCACTTAACTGTGCAAACATATGTGTGTACTATGTTCCTGTTTCTCTTTAGTCAGCATAGAGATAGCTTTTTCTGCATCTACAATTGTCTGCTCGATCTGCTTTTTCTTATGGTAATTCTCGATATTATGCTCGAGTCCCTTTTCTAAAATTTTCGCTTCTTCTTTGTTGATGGAAACTTCTGTAAGATTTACGAACCTGGCATGGAGTTCAGAATTCTCTTCCTGTTGTCTGTTTACTCCTTTTTAACTCGTTTATAACTTTTCGAGATTCTCTTTCAATTTTTTTGCACTTATTCTCCATGGATTTCCCTAAGCGTCTTTTCGTTCGATCAAAAAGCTTCATTAAACAGTCGATTGGTATGCGCTCCGCTAACTCTAAATGAATTGGTAGCAACTCTGTGTTTGTTTGCTCCTTTTTCGCGCAGAGACTCTGCAATTCGTATGAATATTATTTTAAAGAATACTAATATACGAATGTCTTATTAAATGTTATACCTTTACTCAGATTAATGATCCTAATTATTCACATTTATTTGACAAATCTATTCAGACCTAAGAACAATTATTGTTAGCTCATTCTACATAACAAATACCATCTCAGCAATTATTAATGTAGCAAATAGCTACAATATTGTACTCTAATGTGGTCATTTGTCATAGTTAATGACACCTCACTTCACATTGACCCAAAACGATTGCGTGTAATTCACTTAAATAATGATTACATGATTAGCATTGCAAGGGAGATATAAACAGCAATCACTTGCTAATGATGGTTTCAGGCAATTTCACTGGATTCAACTTTCTTGCTGTCTGTCCGCTGCGACACCTTATCTCCTTATTAACTATGAAGAATAAATCGCCTCAAGCATTGAAGCAAGGTTTATAAATGCTCATTTTCTTTTTCGAAGACGAAGACGAAGAAGAACAATAAATATGTATTCGAGTATTTAAAGCAGACCGCAGTGGCATTGTGGAAATGAAAGTAGATATGTATGTATGTAAGTAAATGCATATTTATGAATGATTGCATGCAGGCGCTAAACGCTTGCGGTCACAAAAGATGAAAATAAATGAGCAGAAATTGAAGTGGTATGCGTACGGTGACCATCCGTCTGGTGTCATAAGGGACAGTCGTGTCCTGTGGTAAATTGTCTTGGTAATTTATGTATTTTATGCGGCACGGTCCTGAGGATAGCAAGTAGGACCTGATGGAGAAACTTCTGCAGCAACGTGGAGTCTGCTTCGGAAGACTCAGACTCAGTAAGGTACTCTTCAGGGCACGCCGGAGTGTTCCAGAATGACTGCTGAAGCCCAACGGGGAAGAAACCCTTAATCTGATCGTAAATATGTGCATTCCTGGTATCACAACTAAAAACCCTTTTGATCTACGAAATAAACAGGAGGCTCTACTAATTAAAGGAACTATAAATCGCAAACCTATACTTAAGGAAATCCTCTCCACATTGAATATCTCCTGTGAAACCTTTAAGCTGTACAAGACCCCGGGGTCCTTTGACAGAAAGCACTTGTGTATGATGCTTTCCATTTCAAGACAAACGGTCAGGTACGGGCAGAACTTTTAATTTCGATGAAACTGAAATATGTTGTTTGTTGGTCCAAATAATGTGACCTATATACATTTTTTGGCTCAAACAATTTTTGGCCGACTTATAAGCTATTTGGTGTTTAGATAAAAATCGATATCTGTGGAATTTTGTCAACCATTTTTTTCACTCAAATGTGAGTAATTGTTGCCACTTTAAGACAGTATGGTAAAATTATCAATTTTTATTTTTATAATTTTTTTATTTATTTGTATACATTTTTTCGAAATTAAATATATTTTTCATTTTTTCAATTCAATTTTCGTTTTGAGTTTAGATTTTATTGTCTAAAAAAAAAATATTTATAATTTAACTTTTACGTATTTTTTTTTTTCTTTTTTGAATTAAAATTTTTTTTAAATTAAAATATTTTTTTTTCATTTAATTTTTAAGTACTAATTTCTTATTTTTTACTAATTTTTTATCTTTTTCTAATTTAATTTTGTTTTAGTTTTAGATTTTATTGTTTTTTAGATACAAATCGTAAGAAACAGATTTTTTTATTATTTGATTAATATAATAGATTGGCACTTACACATATGTTAGTGTTTGGCCGAGCTTCTCCTCCGGTTTGTGGCGTGAGCCTTGATGTGTTCACACAAATCGGAGGAACCTACAGTTTTACGCCGACTTTAAGAAAAAACATTTCTTCTATATTTTTTGCGATGTTGCTTTGGCCAGGGTTTGAACCCAAGTGCTGCGGAGTGGAAGCGCGCACTGCCTACCACTACACCACAGCGGCCGACATAATTTCATTCGGATTTTTTTTTCTTTTTTAATTTAATTTTCTTCCTTTTTTATATTTTATTATTTTAGACAGAAAAATACATCTTTATTTTTTTTAATAAAAAAAACTTATTGCTTGAATGCGAACAGCATAACGCTAATACCTCCTCGTTAGCAGAACTTTCAATTAGTCTTTCGAAGGGCTGTAATATCTATTCTAACAACCAAGCAGAAATCAAAATTCTAAGATCACCAGATCACGAAACTGGCTTGGCTGAGATTTAAACACCAACCTGCTGACTGCGGAATTTCAACTTAAGCATGCAGCGTTTTTTATAACAATCTTGTGTGGACTTACTTCTCTCCATAATACGGTGTTTACATGAGGCGATTTTACAGGCAACTTTTAGTTGAAAGCAACAAACATATTCCGACGAATTGATAACCTTCTCCCTTTTTTGAAGTCAGTTAAAAAATACTTGCGAAAATCGAGTTCTTTAAAATAAGTTTTTAAAAATATTTTTTCTTAAAATTACCTCAGCTAATTTTTGAGGTATTTTCAAGTTGACGGAAGTCTTAAAATACAATACATTTTATAATTGCGGTGGAAAACGCGCAACTTTTTTGGTGATGCACTCTAATGTATTTGTATCTATGTATATCGTTACTACATGCATACATACATCAAAAATATTCCACTTTCACTTAACAGCTTTCGGGTAAAAATTTTCAATTAAACACTACAATTTGTTTACATGTTTTGCAGATTGGTTATTTGCTTAAAATATTGCGAATTCAATTTTACTTGCAAAATATTCCGCCAACGCTTTATTCAATTTCAGTAATAAAGAGAAATTTAGCGCGGATTTAAGCGAATAAAAAATGTGCTTGGAATTGATTTATTATGAAAATAGCGGAAATTACCAACACTCGCGTGAATTTATTTCCGATTTTTTTTTTGCTTTATTTGGTTTTGTTTTGTTTTGTTTTGCCTTTCGTATAACTCACAGCTATTAGCTGGAATTTCAATTAAGCAAAATTCATTGATAAAAACATACGTATGTATGTATTACAATTGCATTGATGTGCATACCTGCAAATCAAATATTCCGCAAAACTAATAGCACCAAAAACGTTGTTATAAATTTTTAAGCGCCTAAGCTACCAAAAAACCAAACAAACAAATTAGTATTAGCATAGATTTGAAAAAAACATGAGAATAATAAATCCTTTTTATCGCATCGCGAAATCGGATCTGTTGATGTTGATGCTGGTTATTCGAAAGCCGCAGATTAATTGCCACTTAGTCATTGTTACTGTCAATGGCTGGTTGAGACCGCAACAAAATATGGATGAATTGTACGGTTATCTATCTCTGCTTACGGTCAGTCAGTCAATTAGTTATGAACGGCCGAAAATAGCCATCAGCCACTATTGATTCCATCCCATTCTGTGTCTGCCTTTGTTTGGTTTTGGCGTTCAATTTGACATCTATTTTGGAATCTATGACAAATTGTCATTTCCGCTTTGCTCGCATTTAGATACCTTGATTATAAGGGTTGCAAATTTTGTGACTTTTACAAGTGATTGGGGTTAATGTGACATTTTAGTGGTGCCTTTTTCGGGGATTTAATTTTGTCAGCATTCCAGTGCTGACATTTGTAAAGGAGACTTTTTGACACATGTTTTAATATGTTGAAGAAACAGCTTAAGTGATTTAAGACGTCCCTATTTTAGAGAGAAAATGATGAAAAAAAATTACTTCGCATCTACCAGCCAAATTCTTTGACTTAATACCTCCTTTTTGCAAACTAAAACTTTCATGAAACTCCTTCGTTTGACAGTCATATTTAAAAATTTTACATATTTGTATACTTGAGTAGATTCGGCTTTTAAAACAGTTGGCAACCCTATTCACAAATTTTTTGGACCTAAATCTTTTTGGATTTCTATCGTCTAACGTTTGGATAAAATTTTCAATTAATTAATAAATTGAGTTGAATTTGATTTTCCAAATACGTGGCAACACTTTTAAATACAGTTCAGAAATAAAGTCATTCCAAACCCATTTCGATTGATAGCCATTTTTTCATTATTCCTTTAACTTATTTAGTAATTTGAATATAGCTTTTTGAATAGGTGGCAACCCTCTTCAGAAACCCCAAAAATATTCTAAGTTAATGTTTAAACTAAAGACTTCTTTATACACTTCCGTATGACGCTCATATTTTAATATTTGATAAGTATAACTCGTGCATAGTTTGATTAAATTCGACTTTTCCAACAGGTGGCAATGCTCTCAAAACTATTTTCAAACCAAAGCTTTCTAACCTTCTACCATAGGATACATATTTCAACTACCGAACTGCCGCAATTCATGTTGAATTTAACTTTTGAAAATATGTGGCAACACTCCTAAATATAGCTCGGAATTAAAGCCTTTTCAAATCCATTTCTATTGATAGCCCTCTTTCGGTAGTTACTTTAACTTGTTAAATATTTTGAAAATAACTTTTTAAACTGGTGTCAACCCTCTGCAAACAGCTCAAAAATATTCTAAATGTTCAAACTAAAGATTTTTTTAACACTCTTCGGTTTTTTGGTTTTACACTCATACTTTAGTAATACCTATATATATAACTTGTGTAAAATTTAATTAAATTCCACTTTTCAAACAGGTGGCAACTCTCGGTAAAATAAAACCTTTTTAAATGTTCTCGTCTGACAGCAGAATTTTGATATACATTTATCTCAGTTACCTTAAGTTCCTGGTAAACGACGAGAATAATTTTCATGAGAATATGAATTCACTCTCATCCTCAACTTCTAATTAGTAAAGGAAAAGGATACGTACTCTACGATGAGACCAAATACCCATTCTCATGAGAGTGAAGTTTCGCTTCGAAAAACCTTTCACCTGCGTTTCAACATTGCTAGGCCTTAAAAAAGAAATATTAATTTTTTATTTAATTTATTTGTATTCGAAACTAATTTTGTAAACTTTTTAAATTTCTTAAAAATTCTTTTAAAAGTACCCTGTACTTATTTATGGCAATCAACAGTTCTTGCATCCTTGAGAAACCAAAATCAAAAGCAAACAACCGAAATAGCTTCAAGTGTCTGGTATAAATGTCATTCAAACGTGTGACAAGTACAGTTTCCTTTTGACTTTTCTGAGTGGTGACTGACTAAGTGCATGGATCCGTTAAGAGATCCAACTATGACATGCACACACGCGCAAGTAATTTGCTACAGAGGTAGAGGTAAAAGTCAAAAGTGAAGGCAAAGGCGAATTGCGAATTTGCAACCGTTTGCTAGCGAACCCAGTGGAAAAATGTTGCATGGTTTTTGGTTGCAAAAAAAAATTAACATAAACAAATTTTTTTTATGAAGTATTAGCAAAAATCCGGTGTGCCTTATTTATGGGCTGTTTGATACTTGGTTTGTAATATTTCATTTATTCTATCAATTTAATTTAATAAAAATTTCCAAACAGGTGGCAACTTTCTCAAAAATATTACCAGCTTTCGAGCCCTTCTTTACAAATAATTGCTTAGGAGAGAAGAATAATTGTTCATAAGAAGTGACCCAGAGCATGATCAAACAAGTTGAAACCTTGACCTGGCAGGATCTCTTTTGAAAAATAAGTCATTTGCAGAAATAGTTGGAAAATCATCTATAACCAATCAAGGTGATCCCAATTATCATCTTAATTGGTCTAAGCTCAGATCGAGATGGGTGAGGTTGGACCACCAGAAGGTTTTCCAAGATCAAATTATTTTCTTTTCTTAAGAACTCTTCATGTCCTAGAATACCACCAGCAGCTAGTATAGACTGACCATGTATATGCTATCGAAGACATTGTAGCGATCTCAGGCATTCCCAAGTGTATAATCGGTAAGCCTTTGCCATCCCCAGGGCCTTCATAGCAGCTTGACTGCCTACGAAGGGAAATTCCGATAGAACTAGGTCTATCTTGCTGCCCAGCTTCGCGAAAATTGCATATATCTTAGGCCGGAATAAGCTGCAGAAATTTAGACGTCTATGGGCCTCACTCAGAAAGCTACAGATCCTGTTCCAACTTCCATTTTGTGGACATCTGTGAAGATCTGGATCTCATCATCTTCCAGAACGATATTAAGTTCTTAGTCACTTCTTTTGAAAAAAAAAGATTTCGATTCGAATTTTGAATCACCCCAACGCTGTTCGGAATGATGGTGTCTCCAACACCTGACAGTGTTCAGGGCCTGCCTGCCTCCATGGCTTTTGTATAGAGCTAAGAAGGGGGCCTAAGAATGCTGATACCTCTTCAGATTTATCTGCGCGTTTATCATTCCCGTATGTTCTTAAATCGGTGTTGGTGAGAAGAGGGATACCATTGGGAACTAAATTTATTACCTCAGTTGGAATTTAAGCTTTCAATTTCCTACCGGAAAGCCAAACAATTTTGCTTGACAGCAAGTTAACGAAGGAAATATGTTTGTCTAATATATATTATTTCATGCTCATGCACATGGATATGTTCATACAGGCATACGAATACCAGCATTCGTATGTAGGTTTGTGTAGAGATGCCTTCCTTCATATCCCAGTGGGAAAAGTAGTAATGCATTACAAGCGGTGATAAATAATGTAAGGCATTTTTTATGAGTTTTAAATTCTGTTACTGTTGAATATGTAATCAGCATTCTAATGTATCCAAAAAGCCATTACATTACATTACATTACTCGATTGCCGGGTAATACAATATTGAATACCTTACTTTTTCGGACATCGTCGTAGGAAAAAATGCATTTCCGAATGTGAAAACGGCTTTTTTACTGATTATATTTGTGATAACCATACATTCCATTTTCCCACTGGGATGTATGTATGTGTTTATTCGCGTGTAAGCTTCACTGCGCGCCGCGCGCTCAACACTACACATTCAAGGTGAAATAGCGCACAAGTGACAACAAGCGATAGCAAAACAACAACAACAACAACAACAGCAACTGCAATGTTAGCAACTAACAAATGCAACCAACACTTGTGCAACTTTTTTGAATTGTTCATCACTCGAGATGACGGAAGAAAGATGTGACAACAATACTTTGTCAACCATTTATGCACCTGTGCATGGGCAACGAACAACACAAAATGCAAAGCCAACAGCAACTGCTGTGATAGAGACATCAAACCTTTTCACAGCTAAATGCAAGCGAACCATAAAAAAAAAAATATTTATTTTTCTTTACTTACTAAAAATAGCTGCAACGCTGAGTGCGTTTGTTGCTAGCTTTAAAAGAGAAAATAGAAAAATGTGAAACATATGTTGACGCGGTTTAAATTTTGTAGCGTTTTAACTAAAGAGACTTAAATTTTATAGAATTTATGTTTAAAGTTAAAGGAAATTTTAATTTTTTGTTTAAGAACTTAACCAAAGTATGTCAAAACTTTGTTGTATGTACTTAGAAGCCTTAACCCATAAATCCTGGGACTGTATATTAAGTATTCTTGTAGGACGTATGAGTGACGTGACGTACATATGTATGTATGAGTGTATTCAGAAACAATTTTTAAATTTGCCAATGCACCTACACTCACTTACATATATGAATCTATCAAATAAATGTCAAATAATGCCACTGCTCTGGCATCAATCAACATTGGCGGGTATGAAATAAGACGCAAAAACACCCACTCTCTTTGGAGTTATTTCTATACATACATACATACATATGTGCATATGTTTGTCATTTTTAATTCGTATATAGATAATACATATGGATTTAAGTGCAGCCACCCACCCACCGACTTTTGCCCAGCTATGCGCGTTAAATTTTTATATGCATTTATATGTTTGTACCTACGTTAAAATGCAGCTTTCTAACACTTCGCTTGCCTGCAAGAGCCAGAGAGTCAATTGCCAATTTATCACCACACAGTGCAAAAGTGTACCAGTTCTTGCGAAGCTGCATGCCAGCAATAAGCTCTTGAGAGCTTCAACGCTGTTGAAATGAATTTTTCATTCACATAAAACGATAACAAATGTATGTACATTAGGGTGGTCCAAAAAAATGCATGTGTTGAAAAAAGAAAATCGGAATTTTTATGCTCTCACCCCCTAGGATTGTTCTATATCGAGAAAATACGCCCCCATTTTTTTTTTTTTTTTAAATCAAAAAATATTTGGAGGTCGCACAAAACGCACTCAAAGTTTTCCATGTATTTTATATGGGGAATAAATAACTTTTCATAGATATGGTATAGAATTCTTGAAAATCAATATTTATCGACCTGAAAACTCTGTTGCTCTTTAGGAGATTCCTAATAATAATACCCAATTATTAATTTAACCATTTTATTATAGAACTCATAGAAAATGCCAGACAATGCAATGGTGGGATAAATAAAAAATCGTTAGTATTAAAAGTGGTTAAATAAACAATTGAGCATTGTTACTGGAAGTATCCTGAGGAGAACCAGAGTTTTCCGATCGAAAAATATTGGCTTTCAAGAATTCCATACTATTTCTATGAAAATTTTTTTCCCCATATAAAATTCATGAAAAACTTTGAGCACTCTATATATTTTTTGATAGCAAAATATAAAATTAGGGGTATATTTTTTTGATATAGAACAATCCTAGAGGGTTAGAGCATTAACGTTTAGTTTTTCGTTTGTCTTCCTTTCCAATTGCACTAGTTAGGTCTTTTTCATTGTGAAGCTTCTACAGCTCATCATTCAATGATCTGAGGTAGTCGCCGCTGCCAGAGCATCAAAACTCGTAAATCTTCCCAAGCACCTTTCTGTCAAATCAAAGGTTTACCTCATCGGATTTTGTTATTAGATCTGTGCACTAGGAAAAAGCGTACTATGAGGATCACTTTCAGTTCACCTAATGTCCACTCCCCTGCGCCATATATGTATGTATACCAGCAGCACCAGCATGATGGGTGTGGTTTTTTTTTACGACTAGAGAGGACTTTACTTCTCAGTTTCCTACTCAGTTCGAAGCGTTGGCTTTCAAATAAACGAAGCTCTTTACTTTTTGACGAGAGTGGCCAAGATATTGGGTACAGATATTTCGTCTTCGCCTCGGTAACCTTCAAACTCATTCCTTTTGCTCCCATATCCGGAAGACCGGAAACCCTGTGCAGTTGTTGAAGTCGATGAAGTCAATGTCGAGGGAGTCGACTTGTCTGCAACCTCGTGGACCCCTAGACAGCAACTTTCTTTACTGCGGTGTTTTTACATTCCAAACAATTGTTTCTGTGGGCTCACTGAAATCTGATTACTTCTTTAACGGCGGTGCGTAGATCGAAAGAGATGATTCCATTACTGGTAGGTGGCGATGTGTTGATTTTTTTTTTCCCCGAGAGCCGAAGTGAGAGAGCGTAGTATCTTCATACATCATAACAAAATCGAAAGCGAAGAATTAAATGTAGGAAGCATTTTTTTCATCAGATTTCCTAAGCCCCTACAACCCCTACGTCCATGCTACTGTAGTCGAAGATATCACATATAAATTTGGTCCCGATTTAAGTGGGTTAAGGCGTATCGCACAGGGGTCAAAGTACAGATTACCCTATGAAGACGTCTTAACCTACTAAAATCGGGACCAAAATTTATATGTGATATCCTCGACTTTAGTAGTATGGATTTTGGGTTTTAAATGAAAAAAAAATATTTTGAATTTTTTGAGTTCATAGGGACCCTTTTGACTCCTCTGCGACACGCCTGAACCAACTGCAATCGGGACCAAAACTTATATTTGATATTTTCGACTATTGTAAGATCGATTTTTGGGTATTAGATAAAAAAACAAGTTTATTTTAATTTTTTGAGTCTCTATAGAGGAATCTGTACTTTGTCTACTGTGCGACACGCCTTAACCATCTCCAATCGGGACCAAAATTTATATGTGATATTTGCGGCTTTCGGTTGAAGGGGTGAGACTGAAAAAAATCGTTCATTTCATTTTTTAAGGACCACCCTTATGTATACATATCCATAGGCTTCTCGGAAACGGCTATAACAATTTTGTTGAAATTTTGTATTCAGATTTGTATTATCTAAAAAGGTGTTTTCTCCGAAAATATTCGTATAAGGTTGCCACCTGTTCGAAATTAGTTACAGACTAAATAACACACCATAATATTTATAAATATTTTTGAATAGGGTTGCCTCCTATTTTCCATCGTAAATTTATTTAATTTTATTTTAGAAAATTTATATACAATATTACTCTTTACATATTATCTAGTGTAAGTTTGCCACTTATTATCGATTCTACGAAATTTAGCTAAAAATTGAATGGAGAATTATTTTCGTTGAGGGTTGCCACATTTTTTATACCAATTTTTATTTTACTAATTTCGATGAGATTTTTTTTTTTATTTACTAGAGTCATTCCCAGTTTCAGCAATCAATTTTACAATTTATCAGACTGTGAAAATATAAAATTAAAATTTTCCGAACAAAATCATGTTATTTTGAAATTTAACAGGCTAATAAATTTAAAATTGATTGGTGCAGCCGGGCATCGAAAAGTATTTTTTTTTTTTTTTTCAAAAATATTCTTTTTGTAGAATATTGACGATATTTCTGTTAATTAACATTGTTTTTCAAAGTTTTTTATTTTCATTTTGTTTCACTGAATACTGGGGTAGTTCTTAAGCTAAAATATTAGTCGTCGTCGATTCGCCACTGCTCGCTATGTTTGAGTTCCGGTCGCTTAACGAAAAATGTTGCCTGTGAAAGCAACAACAAAGTTAGCTAGCAAGGATAGCGAGTTTGGTTGTACCTCATAAAATTTGTTTGTTTCGCCACTCGCTAACGGTTGGTGAATCGATGACGGCTATTAACGCATTGATATTTTTTTACAATTTGTACGGCAAGTGGTCAAATATCAACTTCCATTGACAATATTTTATAAAAAGTATTTTTAGCTACAAACTTTTCTCACTGCCCAGTCTAATGTGCATATATGTAACTCAATTTCGTCATACGTCAATTTAAACAGTCATTGCTCCTCAGCAAAAAACAAATTCACTTTATCTCACCCACTTAATCTTGCGCGCTTCAATGTATGTACACATAATCTACATATTTGTGATGGCATTTTTTTTTTTTACAAATTTGCATCGAAATATGCAAACGTGCCCCTAAAAATTAAGTCATATTTACCCGTATCAGCATCAGATATGAATGCTTTGTCATTCGATGTGAGTATGTAAGCATCTAATGGTTCAATGATTTATGAAATTTGTTGAAAATTTCTGCCTATTTTCACTTATTACACGCACGAACGAACGCTATGAATTTGCATAAAGGCACATAACAGTAATACAAAAGGGGGATAATGCGAGTTCACATGCATAGTAGGTACATACATATTTACCAAACTAAATGCTCAAATAAATAGCAATCTATGTATATGTAAATATCTATCTATATGTTTGTATGTGTGCTAGTGCTAAACGCAATGCATTTCATGCAAATTTTTTTACGCTTTTTAGCTGCTCATTCATGTAACTTTAATTATTGTATCTTCACTTCCACATCGTCACATCCTTTAACTACTTTCATATCCTACATTCCTTTCTGTTGCCGGAAATTCCACCTACCCCCCACTTACCTACATTGGCATTAGTAAGTGCTAATGCAAATGATGGATGGCATGTTGTTATCTATGTACGAGTACAAAACGTACATACATACCTACATACATATGTACATATGTACATATGTCACTTCCTTGACTCCTCCAACGAATTGCTGCTCATCGTCGATTTAATCGTCGCCCTCAAATGCCCACTTGACTTGTCTCTCTCTCTAATTCTCCTTGCTGGGTCTCACTGTGCCTATTCATTTGTTTTTTGTTGTTGTACTTGTCAGTTAGTGTGCGCTTTTGGAATGTGTAAGTAACGGTAAATATGTGTACAGTCATTTTTCTTCGTCACCGCCCAACCCCCTTCTCCCCTTGTTGGTCCTAGAGCCTAGAGCGTCGGCAGCAACATTCATTCAGAATATTTCTGTTGATCGTTACACAGTCGTGTGAATTATGTTGTGCGTAAGTGTCTAGTTGCTAAAGTGCCAAAGTGCCAAAATGGGAATGTACTTATAAGTACACACCACCAATACTTGTGTATGTAAGTGATTGTGCATGTGCTAGAATAGTATCTGTGGGATTCGGTTAGTTGTTATTGAGTGTCTGAGTTGAACCCAGCAAACAAAAAAATTTACGTTGAGACGGCACACAGTGAGTGGGCGTGTCTCAAGCACTTGAGTCGATTTGGCTCTGCCCCGACACTTCCACTCAAGAAATGTTTACTTGATTCGTCCCCGCCTACATTACAAAACCTTTCGTCAGATTGTTTATTTGTGATTGGATATGTTGTTGTTCTTTTAGCGGCTCTACTAAGCCCTGCCTAGGTCGGTTTGTCCATAAATTTTTGACGTCAACCTTAACTAACTGTAGGCCCAAGAATCGAGCTGTTTCGGCGAAGTCGGGCCAAAGAGAGAGGGGTGTTAGCCGAGTAGGATTGAGCTGACATGTGAAGAGGGGGTTGGTGTCATGGCAGAGTCTCCATATGCCAGACCTTCCTTTATAATATCGCGGTCAAGTCTAAACAAGTAGCTGTTAAGACGGCTACAATATCCTAACCTCTCGTAGTAGGCGAAGCTCTGAGTCTGCAGGGAATATTGAGCTGCGATCACGGAATTCATAGGTCGGGAGCCTTGGTAGGTAGTGACCGACACCCTATGGATGCAGTTGATCACTCGTCGGTCCGACGTTGGGTCCAGTGGTTGGTCGATGTATGTCTGGATCGCGTTTATGTACTCAAAAAGATGCCTTCTGACGTAGGCTGCGTCCAACTACTCCTCGGCGACCAAACAGGTGCAGCATAGTTCAAAACCGTCCGGCCAATCACGTCGTTTGTTTCAATTGTTACAGCTTTCAGAAAATTTTCTGCATATTGTATGGAGATGTCCGCATAGTAAGTTTGCATTTCAGAGCCACGCCTAGCCACCGCAGCTGTTGTTTTATTCTCTCGACGACATTGATAGAAATATTCTGGAATCCGGGAAAGGTGACATTAATATGACCCAAGTTAGGTTAGGTCAAGTTAGTTTCGGGAATGGAAACTCACTTGCTGTCACGATACTGCAATCGCTACGGAGTCAACCACAATGTCACAGCCATCTCGATAAGAGATCGGTGGCGTTCAGCAACTGCTTTTGAATCCAGCGCCAAATTTTTTCAGGTATACCGCCAGAATTGGGAATGACCTCTCCGATACCAAACTAGGTTGTATACAGGGCGAGATAAATAAATACTCTGCGGAAGATTTAGATTCCACTGTGCGTTGGCAACGTGGGATGCCGCAGACAGTGGAACGATGAGCTGTATGAGTTTTACAAAGATATGAACACAGTACCGAGATGATGTGAATTCTGAAATTCTTTTAAAAATCCCCAAAAATTTTAAAAATTAGTGTCTTGAATTCCACATTCTAGTACTTCTATATAGCATAAGTCTGCTTACTAGTTAACTGGGTTAAAACTCTCCCCCTCTCTCTTGCTCTGTTGTTGATTCACTATGTATTTAGGACTGCCTTGTAGGTACTTTTTGTGCTTTTTGCCTGTTACTTAGTACAAATATATGAACATATCAGTACGTAGTAGTATTTCGATGGCTGCTCTAGCAATTTCCATTGTCAACGTTATAGGTGTTTGTTCTTGTTGTTGTAGCAATTGCTACTGTTGCTGATGTCAACAAAATTCTAAACAAGGCAAGTGAACTTAATCTCCCTCACTGCGACTTTTCAACGTTCGCTGCTGTTGTTGTTGTTCATTGTTTGCAACTGTGATATGTAACATTTACTGTACGGCGATATGTAGTAGTATTTTGCTCAATTGCTGTCGCTGTTGTATGTAGTGTGTAGTCGACAATGTTTTCGCAGCGGCACAGCATAGCTCCATGTACGAGTACTTACAAGTTGTTTATGTTCTATGCCTCCAAGCCGTATTACATATAGTGTTGTTCTTGTTCGTATTCGTTGTGTTACTTGTCGGTGATGTTGTTGTTACTCGTTTACATCGTTATATCATGCCACATAGCAGGCTAGTGAAGTCGCGGTCAACCCAGCGTATTCGTGAGGGGCATTTGGAAATTGCTTGAATGCGCGCGCAGTTAATTGGCAAAGGTCAGATTCAAGTGGAATCTTAGCGGTTGGAGCGCATTGCTGACCATTTGAGAGTGAAACTATTTGGAGGTATACAAGCGAACAGGCATAGATATATGTATGTATCTACAACCAATGGGTGTCATCGCCTACTGTATAGCCATTATTTCTAGTCAGCTCAAAAAGGGTTGCTAAGTCTCGTCGCTTATGTTTTTTATGCGTTACCCAGTTGAGCGCTTATCTGCCGCGTCGTTCATCAATTTATGACTTAATTATGCTGCTGTAAGCGTGCACTTTGGAGTCATGTCAGTAGCTATGAATTTGTCAATTGGCTGGCGCAGCGTACTTTATTAGTCTCTTTTTTATTAAAGATTTGTTAAATTTTGCTTTCTTGGTTGCCTTCTTCTTATTTTTTACATATTTATTGTATTACTGTGACCTTTGACCGGCTAAATACTTGATTCAATTTATCTACAAGAATTTGGTCATTTAAGCAATTGAACTATGGCGTTAAGTTATGTGTGGGGGACGCACGCCATGAAAGCGATGCTAAATCTAAATGAATCTTAATTCATAAATTTGTATACTAGTACTAATTTTATAAATTTTAACATTTCGCAACAACTTGCATTAATTTTATATGAAAAAAATCATCATCCACCAGGCGGGCTCGAACCTTTCAACTGCACTGATCATTAACGAGAAGCCTTGCCATTTTGGTTGGGCTTTGAAAATTTTCATAAAAAGGAACATCTGCCGCATAAGAGAAAATTCTTCGAAATCGTCGAACTGGCAGCCATTCGTATTAGCTTGTCTATTGATGGACTAATCGGTTTCAAAAATTTCAACTACTAGCATTTTTACTGTCTGTTTTGGCTTTCCACGGTAGGTAACTAATAGACTCTATCGTGAGCAGGAAAACGATTGTAGACGAGTACTTCGCCAAGTTTGTCGCTCACAATGAATTAAATCCACTCCTTACATAACCCAAACTACTCGAACTGAGGCTATTTTATAAGGCTACATCGATTGGAGAAGTTTGGGTGGAAGCTAAGCTCGAGATAATAAAAGAAGGACACTCGTCTTCACCCACGGCATATCTCTGGCTTCGTGCGGAACGATCCGAGCCGAGAGTGATTAAGAAAATCCCCAGGTATTGCTAAAAAATCCTTCGGCGCGCCACCGGAGGCTTATCAGGCTCGATAGCATCGAGGAATCCTATCGACAAGCGCTAATACTGCTCAGGTCATAGTCCGTTCTTGGTCCTCCCACCGAGCGATCAGTTTCAAGTCATTCCAAGATGATGGCAAAACGGATAGTTTTCAGTCTGTGCGATTCCTTCGCTGCGAATCTGTTCCGACAAATATTACAACATTCATAGTTCATAGTTTTAAATAAGGAACCTCACAATTGCGCGATTTTGCTGCAGCAATTTATTCGAACATTCACAGTTCTTATTTTCGTCGTGCCGAAATCGCAGACCGACACGTTCGGATAACATACGACTCGCAAGTCTGTCAGTGGGGGTGTTCTCTCTCTACTCCTATGTGTGGTGACAGTGAACCAACTGTTGCGGCGCATTAGTCGCCGATGCCGTTGATGTTGCGGTTATCGTACAGGTGAAATTTTCTCAAACTTTGTGTGATCTCATGGAAGTCGCTCTTTCTTCACTACTTAGTTACTTGGACCAAAAACTGCGGCCTTGATATGTTAATCCAGCTAAAACTTAGCTAGTCCTATTTTCCTGACGGAGAAAAGTACCGAAACTTATAATCCCTAGACTCGATGGCTCGAGCCTGATATTTACACGTAGTGCCAAGTATCGATAGTCCATTGATTCTCGACAGTAAGTTGCGCTGGAATGACAACACAATGGAACGCATCAAGAAAGCGCTCTTCACATGCAAAAAGGCGATTGGTGTGTCGCAGGGCCTTTCACCTGGGATAGTTCACTCGATCTGCAAGGCCATTGTTCGCCCGATTCTGCGATTTCAAAGGGTACGAGACGCAACAGCTCGAGAAATAGCCGTTATTGTGGCTCTAGGGCTCAGAGTGGCAGGTTCCTGGACTCATGGTGCACCAGGCCACTCGAAAATCCTAGTGACAAGGGCGCCCATACCGATACCTGCAACCAAATACCTTCATCAAAACTATTAAATGGCCATACCACCTCGAGAGGAGTGGTAAACCTCACCACATGCGCAACGCTATAAATATGTATAGTGATGGCTCCAAACTCGACGGAAAGGTCGGGGGAGCAGTCTGCCTCCGGAGCTTGGACTAGAAACATCTTTTCGGATTCTCGACCACTGCAGTGTATATCAGGCGGGGGTGCTGGCCATACAGGAGGCCACTCGGCACCCATTAAGAAGACCCAATGAGAAAAGACAGAGGTTTATCTTCTCCGATAGTCAAGCAGCGCTGAAAGCACTAGACTCATGCGTAGACTACAGAAAGTCTCCCACTGAATGCCGCTGATCTCTAAACGAGATGGCACAGCATAATAAAATACCTGCACATCGAGCGATTGAGGGCTACTGCAAGGCTGTTGAATTAGCTGGGAACGGTATGACCGTCCCCATCCTTCCGGGGAACATCATGATCGGTATGCAAAGGCTACTTTTAAATCACATTTTAAGAACAGCACAAACTCCTTCTGTCAAACTGTCTGGCTTACGTAGCATTCTAACGATAAAAAACGCACGTCTGTACTCTTAGGGTAAATCGGATCGAGGTATCTATTCTCACAAGAATTCTTACAGGTCACTGTCAAATCGACACAGTTGCAAAAACGTGGAAGAAGAGGAGATTGTACACCACCTTATATACGAATGCCCAGCACTCAGCAGAAGACGACTAAAGACTCGAAAAACCCTTTCTACAAGGCCTTACGGAGATAGCCGAAATCGACATTAGGCCACTAGCGAAGTTTATCACTTGAATGAAATAGTTTCATCCCGAGTGAGCGTCGCAGCATCATAGGAGAACGGAGACTGCATATGGCATCACAATGGACGCGTCCTTGGCCTAAGTGCAGGGGGCAGTCAGTCTATCTAATGAAGTTTACATACTTAATCGTTGCATGGTCATAGTTAGTTTAATCAACACGTGTGTATCTATGTATGTACACATGTACGAATGTGACTACTTCCCTAAACAAAGTAGCATAAAAACTAGCCAACAATTATGGCGTGTAGCCAAAATAATTATTGCTTACCGATATATCGAATGTACATATTTTTTGTACAAAATCGATGCGCTACTTAGCACCAACAGTAATTCTAGTAGTTGCCACAACTACGCATTTTCGTTTTACCATTAGTACCGTTATATATAATTTTTGGCTTACCTCCCCTTGCACGCAAACTAAAATTTACAGCAACGCAACAAAAATAATTGCGCGCCAAATGGCCGGTAAAGTCCGAATGCAACTGTGCAAACACCGATTAGTTTTGTAAAGCATTGGCGAGATTTGATGCTACTGCGGCAAGGAGACGACCTTTTTGGCTATTTGGCTAGTTGGCAGTTAAAAATGGCAACAACCCATAAAAGTAGCCACAAAAGCCGCATCAAATAGCATCGTTCAAACGAAGCTGTAAAGTAGAACAGAACAGAATGGAAATTTATGCATACACATGTACCTATGTATGTAGGTACATTAGACCGCACCAGAAAAAAAGTTCGTCGTACACCACTGAGTCTAAAGTATTTTTGCAAAGCAAATTGGAAAAAGAAAATTTGTTCGCCGCTTTGACACGACTGTCGAAGTCGGATCTTGAAGTGCGATATATTTATGGATCGATGTTATTGTATCGAGGAAGTAATTTTTTATTCCAATGTTCATTTACTTCAAGAACACCCTTCTAGTACATACCTCCAAATCTAGGTTCCTATGACCCCAACGTACCACCCTAATGTCAGTAAATAAAAGACTAATTTCGAACTATCCCGAAATGATGCCGAACTAGGCCTCAACTAGCCCCAAATGCCCCAGAACTGGTTCCTAAATGGTCTTGAAATAGTCGTAAACTAGTCTCGAAGCGGTGCTGGAATAGCATCGATATGATGCAGTGCAATGGGGAAGGGAATGCTAAAATAATTTCACCTCCATATCTTCCAAATAACTGCGGTAACTTGGGTCCGATACAAATTTTAGCCGTACCACTTGGGTTCTTACTAGACAGTGCCCAGTCAGGACCCCTATTGTAAAGGAGAGCTGGCGCTTAATCGTCCGCAGTCGACTACCGGTCAGTAGGACTTTGTTATTTTTCATGTCGGGCTTTCCACCCAGGGCTCGTTGAACGGACTATGGACTTATCTATTTAGGCGTAGTCCACATGGTGCCACAACAATGTTTATACCTAGCCAATTCATCAACCGTGCAGTTTGGAATCCAATCCAACTGGATGCGAAAGTAATTCGAGTGATTTGTGATTTTTTCGGAATCTTATGGACTATTCGAGAATTGTTCGATGGCTTTAGGAACTCCTTTGGAATCGTGCGGACTTCAGACTTATCGGAATTTTTTTTTCATACTTGTGATAATTTTTCGGACTTGTTATGATGTTTTCGTGCCTGTCATGGAATTTTCGGAGTTGTCATAACTTGTTTGGACTCGTCATGACTTTTCCGGACTTCTCATGATTTTTTTGCTTTTAATTGGTATTACGCAGGAGTGTAAAAAGTTTATTTCCTCCTTCATAGCTGTCCGAAATTCGCTTAAAAAATTAAGCACTTCAAGTATGACATTTACGGAGTGTTCCTGAGAGAGCACACCTCTTCCAAATATGTCGTTTATCTTCGATCCTTCCGGGAAGATGTTAATTGAACCGAGTTGGAATGGTCCACAGTGCTCTGCTGATTCTAACGAGGGCGACCTCTAGACAATGACCGCAAACCACATACTTGGCTAGATTATGACGACGGCGCTTTTTTACGTCCAGTATATTGTGTTTGGAGAGAGGTCCCATCTTCCACATGAAGTTTTCACAGCTGAACATAACAACTGAAACTTTCTTTATCAGCTTATCAATATTTAACGTCCAGTAAAGCTTCCGAGGAATGCGCGATCTTCCGATCTCTAGGACTAATAACTAGTTCTCAACTAGCTTACAAAGATAAATAATTTGAAAATACTTCACATCTGCATCTCACTTGCAAACGACCAAACCTAGTACTTACATACGTTGGGTATACATATAAACTCACATGATAAAACTTAAATATGCCACTTCTGCAAGTACACACACACACACACACACACACAACCATATTTATCTGCTCCATATTTCGAAAACTACAATATTTTAGCATTTTGTCATTCATTGCATACATTGACCTCTCTCGTGGCGCAATTGACCAATTATCTGCCAGCAATGTATTTGGAAAGAGCTAAAAAGGGTAAAACGAATAAAGAGCGGATTGTTACAATTACTGTGTCGGCGGAGTATGCAAATAACATTTGACTGCCTGCCAGCTGCTATGCAAAGTCAATATCCCTTCATATATTACGTCTGTCAATGGTGTAAAAATATAAGCTAATAAATATGTCAGTATAACGGTGGCACATTTGGGCTAAATAACTGCAGCTAACAAGGCATAAGTCTCTATGCAAATAAATACAATTGGAAATAAAAGTTAGTATGAAAAGGGAAGGAAACAAACAAAAATAAATAACCGTGGCTCTAAAATCAATCTTGTATTGATGGAACAGTTTTCTATCCAACTGAGTTGTAAGAGGAACGATACGAAGAGCAACGTATAGAAATTTAGAATGCTCTTGGTCATCCTAATGCTTAGTTTTGAGAAGAAGAGGAGTGACCGACCTTTCATATTAAATAAGCAGCATATACTATCTTTCTGGAACATTAAAAACATCGTTCTGAACGTTAAATAGAAGTGTCAGGATTTTCTATTCCGAGTGAATATTTCGGACTTAATCTGGCCTGGTTTTCACAGATCGAGTAAATTTTCCAAATTTAATTCAAGAACTACTGTATAAGGGGATTAAGAAGCGAAATGGATATCCCACATTGTTTAGAAACAAAAAAGTAGGACTATCTTCGGTTGAAAAATGTACTCGGAAGAGTTTTCATGGTGGAATTTATGAACTTGTGCGAAAATATGTTCTGTCGTTTTTTCGTCCTACTCACAAGAATACATATTTTTAAGGGCGTTGTATTCATTTTACTGTATCCCGTGAAAAAATCAGTGTGATAGGAAAACTTATGGGTGGGATATTTAAGGAAAGTAGGTTGAAGCTAAATATCTGTTTCCGTATGATGAATTCTATGCTGGTATACTTGACGAACATTGCTCATACGACATGCCATGTCGTCGACATGGTAACTTTATCCATACATTTTTTTTTTCATACATACATATGTATGCGTGTGTATATATGCATACATACATACAAATATATTTCTGTAATAAAGGACAATTGTTTTCTGTTTTTTTAGTGCTACTTGCCATAAGACAAACATAACCTACTCCCACAACAAACAAAGGACTGTTCATATTTCATTTTAATTGCAAAGCTACTTAGGATGCTTTCCCTTTTTACTAAGCACATACATTTGTTTTTGTAATTTTTCTCTATAGACTTTTGTTATTACTAAGTAACTTCGCAAAATAAATATAATAGAAACAAATAGTCAATGTTACATAAACAATATATTTGTGGTATTCATAGAAAACAAACGAAAATAGCATACAAAATGCGAGACATTAATGAGTTCATTAAGTCATATTCAGGCACTCCAGACAACATAACCACTAAAATACTGTAAATATGCAGGAAATACTTACATACAATCGTATGTATATGTCTGTTCACATATATGTATGTATGTACAGTACATACTATATATGTACCCAATTTGCCACCGAGCGAGGACGAGTTTGAATCGAACTCGATTCGACGTCGGTCTGGTGAACGCGTCTGGGTGAACTCGAATCGACATTAAATCGAAGTCGTCCTCGAGTCGAACTCATCCGAGGGAACGCGAACTCAACTCAACTCAACTCAAATCGACTAAACTCACTCTTTTCATCACATCTCATCATACCTCACCTCTCCTGGACTCACCTTAACTAGACTCGACTCCCTCAGCCGCAAATAATAATTAAACAAAGCAGTTTATTATGAAAAATAAAAATAATGGACATTTGAAACTGGTTTAATAACTTCTTCTATTCCGAAAATTTCTCTTTAAGGTTTCACTTACGCACGCAGGGACTACACGCGCTTAGTTTGTTTTTTAAACCGGACTCGAGCCATCATCATATTCAGAATTCGCTATATAGAGGCATTTACGAACAGCACTTTAACCATCAATACTTATTCCTAGCGTTTTCATGGTCGAAATTTCTTCGTTACAACTATGNTACTTGCCATAAGACAAACATAACCTACTCCCACAACAAACAAAGGACTGTTCATATTTCATTTTAATTGCAAAGCTACTTAGGATGCTTTCCCTTTTTACTAAGCACATACATTTGTTTTTGTAATTTTTCTCTATAGACTTTTGTTATTACTAAGTAACTTCGCAAAATAAATATAATAGAAACAAATAGTCAATGTTACATAAACAATATATTTGTGGTATTCATAGAAAACAAACGAAAATAGCATACAAAATGCGAGACATTAATGAGTTCATTAAGTCATATTCAGGCACTCCAGACAACATAACCACTAAAATACTGTAAATATGCAGGAAATACTTACATACAATCGTATGTATATGTCTGTTCA
>NW_016165087.1:27483-28924 GCF_001687245.7 Rhagoletis zephyria | reverse complement strand
CAAATGGGAAAAAACCTACCAGTTTTGGTAGGAAAAGCGCATGTTTGGCAACACTGATCGTGTATTTATTTCGGCACATGATCACTGTAAGCTTCTTGGTCAGTGTTGCCACAGCATTTTTTTATTTTTTACCAAAATCACCAGAAAATGTTACAAAATTCAACAAAAAATTATCAAACTTATTTTATGTACAGAACTGTACAAACATACATATCGAGACCTAATCGCCAAAATAACCTAAGCGACATTTTTTCAAAATTTTCTTTTTGATGCAGAAATATACATACATAGAGCATCTAGATGCGTGTCTGCATCAAAAAAAAAAAAGAAAAAATATCGCTTACGTTATTTTGGCAGTTAGGGCTCGATATATCTGTACATATGTACAGTGACGAGCAAAACTGTAACATGGTATAACACTTTTTATTTCAGCCACCGCTATATTTCCAAGTTCTAACGACTCTCATCCTATTGTAGGATATTCTTGTTGGTACATCCCTACTCCCTCTCTCATAACGACTTGAAGTCAATACAACTACAATAAAAAAACCAGCAGACAAAACTGTAAATTAGGGCAAATGTTACAGTTTTGCACTCACTCTTAGTTGTGCATTTTACAGTTATTTCTTACTTCCCAGCAAAAAATCGGTAATCGCTTTTAGTGGTGACGTGTTCTACAAGGCATAGCGTTATAATGCCTTCGAATTTTTTCACTTCTTTTAGGCATTGCCGGTAATGCAAAGTAGAATGCCCTACAATATTTTATTTATTTCGCTTCTTTGCTTCATTTCGGGGAATGCAAAGTAGAATGTCCCCTTCAATATTTTTATCAATTTCGCCTCTTTGCTTCATTTCGGAGAATGCAAAGTAGAATGCTGCATCATAGTCAGCTTAAAAATAGACTGAATATCCAGAAATTCATTTTCTACCGTTACTTTCTGTGGAAATTTGACTCGCATAAAAATCATGTTTTGCTTTGTTCAATTTGCAGCGAAGTTGAAGTCAGTCAATGAAGTTTAAGTAAAATCTAAATACCTAAATACATACATATGTATGTCTAAAAACTGATTTATAAAATTTTAATTAATTTTAATCTTCTAAGCCATTTTCTGATTTTAATCTATACTAATTATATAAAGAGAAGTCCCTTTTTTTTGTAACAGGTAATCTCGCTAACGGCTGGTCCGATTTTCATGAAATTTTGTATACAAATAGCTTTCAGTAACCACCATTTTTTCGGGTAGGTGGACCAGGTACCGGTCTATTCGAAAAAATCTTATTATAGTCCGATTTGCATAAAATTTAGTACGTAAGTAGCTTTTTAGCATATATTAGCATATATGATCCAATTTTTCCGAGAAGTGGACCAGGGACCGATCTATTCCAAAAAATCTCATTTATGGTCCGATTTGCTTAAAATTCGGTACGTAGGTAGCTTTTT
>NW_016165087.1:9491-26754 GCF_001687245.7 Rhagoletis zephyria | reverse complement strand
TTGCATTTCTGTAGAAAAATGATTCGCACCCATTTTGAAATTGCCACCTACTATACTGTAAAGCTTCTAGGACATTCACTATAGAACCGGGTCATTGTTGCCGCCAGGGAGTGAAGAGGAAAAAATTTGTTTCGCTTTGCGAATAACCGTGCTATGTAATGCCGTACATCTGGAGAATTTCAAGAACGGATATAACACTTTCCTTAGGTTATTTAAAGCGGCAAATGACCACCAAACCTTAATCTTAGCAGACAAATGTGCTAATGAAAATCGTAAACGTGAATTGTTGGTGAAAATGTTGGACCAAAAAGTTTCAATAAAATACATAAAAGTTTTGGGCGGGACGAAGTTCGCCGGGTCTGCTAGTTTAATATAAATATATGTACTTATCTAGGTATTCTACATTAGTTTTTCTGTAAGGCATTCTTTGTTCGCTTCTCTGGATTCTGTTTATCCATGCGTTCTCCCTTCGTTTGAAGGTAATGCTGCGACTAAGGGCTTACCGCCAATGATATGCCCATGTTAAAATAATGCCTTCTTGAAGCGAAAGGGTAAGCGATTCCCATCGCCTAGCTCATTTTCGCTTTCGTTTCTGTGGTAATCGTGTTTTTTGCTTGGTTAGTTGGAAGTCAGATGACTTTTTTCTGTATTGTAATTTATTGAAGAAGTGATTACCATTAAATAATATAGTTAATCAGGAACCATAAATGTAAATAATAGAGATACTGCGGAAAGGTGGGACCGCACGAAAAGTGGTAAAAAAATTTGCTACTTGAAAATGTTAAGACTGAGAAAAAATATAGCCTAAACTGTTCCCAAGGACAAAGGAAGTCTGTCGACAAATATTACGGTCCAATATCTTGTGAACTTAGCAGCAAGTAGCGATGCAGCCACTATTACAGAAGCGCTTAAGGTATTAAACTTTAATGCAAATCAGTAGAAAGCGAGGTGAAGAATTGCCAAATTGAGCGCAAAGGCATCATAAAGAAGAAAAAAGCAAATTTGTTCAAAACACATGTGCGAGTGTGGCAGCATTTTGCTGCATCGCACGAAAACTGGACCGTTGCCTATGAGGATATGTTATGCCTTTCAGAATGCAATAAAGAACACATTTTTAAGTTTAAATTGAAGGTTATTCGGTCTGACAAGACTAAATTAATCGCTTTCAATCAGATGGCCGGGCATGGTGTTGGATAAAAGACCCAAATTAAGCATATGCGCATTATGTAAGGCAAACTGCGAATCACAGTGGTCGGTCAATAATAGTTTGGGGTTTATTTAAAACATTTTGTTGGTCCGTTAGTACGCATTATGCGTAAGGAACAGTATCTGTTGATATTTCAACAAAATTTGCAAGATGTAGTCGAAAAAATTAGAGTTTCTGCTGAAAAATCACTCAAAACACACTGCACATGCTTGCAAAGCCTGTATACAAAAGCAAAAATTTGCTAATTTGAAATGACCCCCACAACCCGCGCACATGAATCTCATCGAGAGTTTGCGAAATCAACCGTAAAATCGAGTACATGAGATGTGAAAGCAAACTAAGGATATATGGGAGGATATACCTCCAGAATTTTTACAGAGATACAAATAAGGTGTGCCAAATCGCATCCAGGAACTAAAACAAGCAAAATGGTACTGAACATTGTGTTAATAGTTTTTTTTTTCGTGAAAATTGTTAAAAAGTTCTTGAAAATATATGAGTGCAAAACTGTAACATTTGCATTAATTTACATTTTTGCCTGCTGGTGTTATTATTGTTGTTGGATTGATCATTATGAGAGAGGAAGTACAGGTGTACCAACAAAAGTATGAAAGTCGTTAGAACTTGGAAGGATAGCGATGGCTGAAGTAAAAAGTGTTACACCATGATACAGTTTTGCCCGTCACTGTATATCCTAAGATACCACGCTTTTCAGGCAATCAGCGCTCCATTCATCTAAAATATTTAAGTGTGTTGAATTTTTTTAAATATTGAACAAAGCTTGAATTTTGGATTTACAGAGTTCTGTTAATGAAAGAACTATATTTTTATTAAAAAAAACCAAAACTAAATTACAAAAAAAAATAATAATGCTATAAACCTGTTCAAATATGGTGCGGCTTGTACGCTTGAAGTAAACCTTTCACACATAGCAAGAGTGAATTCCCCCGCTGAATGCCGTAGCTTTTTGAATGAGAACATGCATATTTACGTAGAATTCTACTGACACACCACCAAGGAACGCTGGTGCAACTACCGCCTTGCGAAACTTTCAGGATTACCTGGTATTTCTATAAAAGTAAACGCTAACGGACCACTTACTAATGTGGAATCAGAACCCATACTGAAAAAGTTACCAAATTACCAAACTTGATAAATAAAGAAAAATATTACCAATTTTGGTTAAAAATTACCAAATCTGCAACGCTGTTCTTGGTGTGGCATACATACATTCATCTTCAGCTTTTCCTTGATTTCATAAGATGAAGTTCGTGAAAAAAAGTGGCCGCTGCGCAGCAGAAACGTACTTTTATATCGCTGCAGTAGCACGCAGAATAAATAACAGAAATATCTGTTTCGCTTCATGCAAATTCTGCACAAAACAAGGCTAACTTCAACAAATCAACATTCAAACAGTTGAGTTAGACTTGAATACATGCGTACATATGTACAAACTATGTTCAAATTAGAATTGATATGGTAAAGTAATTTAGCCATGTTTTTTATGGGAATCCTGCCTCTGTCTCGTCGAATTCCATTTTTCCAACGCTGTAGTGGCATGCACAAACACCAGTAAATCAATGATGTACATATGCACGGTGCAGCGAACAAAGGTGGCGCCGTCAGTGGTACCGCTACTTTGGTTTTGCCGATTTGACAGTTGTGGTAACTTGTAAATAAACCTTTGTTTACAAATCAGCGAAAGAGAAATTTGAATTAGAAGTTAAAAATCAGTTTTAATTGTGTTAGTTTGCAATTTGTGAGTGATTTTTGAGTTGAAGAGTGCGTAAAACTAATAAAATGAAGTGCTGTGTGTTAAATTGCGACAGCTATCAAGATGCAAGATGCGTAGATGCAAGTGTAGCGCTGGGACGAATCGCTGCATTTTGTGTACATAGGGCACGGCAAAGCCGTTCCCGAAATGTTTCTTTATTATAACATTAAGAGCATTTCCTCACAATGATTTTGCTTCTGCTCCAAGTAGTCTCCATTAGCAAGTTAACCAATCAATCCCGCTGAGATGCTGCCGCAGTTTTCTGCAGCAGCCTTAATTACAAAGCAATGGAGTGCACTAAAACGTTTGCTAAAGCAGCCTCAATTGCAACGCAATGGAGTGCACTAAAATGTTACCTATTAAAAGATTAAAGATTAGGTGGAAATGCAATATTTTCGCATTTAGCAAAACTAAAACACGTTTGTCGCTGTAAGGTGAACTGTTTTGGCAGTTTGAACTCGCTCTTCGTTTCGCTCAATTCTTTGTTTACTTGTGGTACTCAAATGTCAACGCCCAGGACGGCGCAATCTGGTATTCTATCATTCTTGGTACATATGTATGTCTATTTGTTGGGCTTCATGGGAATTCGGCACATTGTTTTCGCGAAGTTGATAAATGAGCAAGTGCGTTAAAGGCTGAGTTTTTTGGCTTATACAAAGTGGAATTTCGTTACTACATATAAACGAAAAATTTTTAAATAACAGAATAGTGCGAAGTGTTTAAAAATGCCTTAAGCTAAAGGAAATTCGTCAAGACAAACGAGAGCAGTAAGGGCAATGGCCCGTAATCAGAGAATAGTAGCGGCGGCGAATAGAAACGATGCCTGCAATCGGAATTAGATCTGCGTTTATTTATCGACCTCAAGTCAATTACACCGCTCCACAAAAAAATAAAAATAAATTCTTCCTGTTAGCAGACCATTATTTTTATGTTTTTTTGATCACTGAATCAAAATCCGACGTCCATTCAACCCCGTCAAGGCTTTTTCAACCCTGTCACCCCACTCTCGGAAAAACCAATAAAAGGCTATACAAAACCTTGACGTGATGAGGTTGAACGGACGTCGGATTTTGATTCAGTAATAAAAAAAACATATAAAAAAAATGGTCTGGTAACAGGAAGATTTTTTTTTTGTGGAGCTGTGTTATATAGGTGATTTTTACAAGTCTATCTACACATATCAGTTCCATACCTATAAGTGTCAGTGAAAAATATACAGAGAAACCCCGCTTAAGTGAAATGCTATTTTAAGATTCTTCGTGAGGTACTTAAGCGGGTTTACTGTAATATCGTTGCCCCAGTCCCAAATAGAGTTGTTCAGACCGTCAGTGCTGCTTCAGTGTTCGTTCCGCATTTTTTTATAGACTCTAAAAACTGCATGTAAAACTGCTACTGAAAAGTGTTTATTTTCAAATAAAATCTGTGTAAGTGTAAATATACGCATAAGATGTTCAAGACTGGATTTTGAACATGAGATGTATATTACACAAGAAATGTTTAAAATTGCAAACGTTTTTATTGCAAAAATACATTCCCTACTATAAATAAAAATTAAGTACATTTTATGTGTAATTTTGCTCTACGCGACAAATTTGGTATGCAAAAGTAAACAGGCAGTGTTTAATTTTATTAAAACGTTGTCTAAATTTGCACACATTGGCAGAGGAAACTGGTAACCTCTCTTAATATGCGTTATTTTAAACAAAAACTTTTAGAGCAAATTTTACATATTTTATGTTTAAACTGTGTAATTGCGAAATTTGAGTAGTTAATAATAACTAATGATTTAACTTTACTTTAAAATAGTTAAATTAACGGCCCTAAGGGCCAAATTCACAGTGCTGTACCGAAAATCTTTAGTTAACTGCCGATTCTGAGTTAACTACGCACTGTGAATTTGGCCTTAAGTGTTTAGAATTCAACAAACCAATTTCAAATGTGTTCTTCGCCACACATATGGTAAGTTAAAGTTAAAAAGCAGTATTTAAATTGATTAACATGGTGTGCATATTTGCATACATCAAGAGAGGAAACTGGTTACCTTTTTGAATATGCTTAAATTAAAAAAAAAAAAAATTTTGTTTAGAGTGTAGTTAACTCGGAAAAAATTTGTTTGTGTGTTTCATTGACGAGCTGACGGTATTCTATTGCAAGTTTTGTTTAATATGGAGGGAAAATTAATCGAGTTGGTACGAAATTATCCAGAATTATATAATTTGGCAATAATTGCCAATTGATCATTAGTAAAATATGTCTGCAAACCACGCTTGACAAGGGATGCCGGAAATTCGTTCCAAAATAAATCAAAATAAGTCATCTTGGGACAATGAACTTCATTTTGCTGAAAGTATCGGACGACATAATACGGGTGTGTGTGAATTGGTATCACTGATCGATGCTGATTGGCAATGATACTGAACTGATACGGCACTGATTTGTGAAGATAGATCTTAACTTTTATTATTATTACCAATTGACTACAACACATTATATCCCTGTAGTCAAATGAACTAGTTGTAAACTACCCCACAACTAGTATGAATCGCATGCCCAACTAGTCAGCCAACTATCTTTTTTCCATGCAATCAACTGGTATTTTTAACATGGGGATGTCCTACGAAATGGCAATTGTCAGATTTCGGTCAGAAATATACCAGTCTCATACTAGTTCAGAATAGACAGAAAAATACTAGTCTAATTATGGACCAAAACCACTAATTTGGGAGTCAAAAAATAAAATGAATTCATGAATATACAATAAAAAACATTTAAGTACACTTTTTTATTTTACATATTTTTATTTAGCAGCCTTAGATTTGCCAATAATTATTGTTAATTTTTTTGAGTATTAATTAAAAGAAAAAATATATACATAGATATTTCAATTTCCAAGATCCAATACTCCTCATTTTCAGAATATCAACGAATTTACTAAACTCAGTAAATTCAACAGACGACTTCTCGGTAACAAATAAAGATTTTTTAAAGCTTTAAAATTAATTTTGAAGGGGAGGAGTAGTGCAGCTCAAATGTGCTTAAAAACCGTGATTTTTGTACTTTGAGGTTAGAATATCCCGAAAACCTGACGTGATCTGGGGTCAGATTCGATTTCAGCACGTCAAAGACCTTCGGAAAAGTATAGTCCGATTCTTGGTTAAAAAACCTTGTTGGCCTGTGTAATTCAAGCAGTTATTAAAAATTCTTAATTTTTGTCCATAGTTTGGCTTATTGATTGATAATAGAAATTAATCAAATAATTATATTAATCGTGTAATAAACAAAATAAAAAATAATTGAAAATGATCAAAAATAACAAAATAACAGGTCTGGTATAGTTGAATACGTACTCAATTTAACGGTTTACGATATACCCAAAAAAAAGTTATATTATTTTGTGTACTTTATTGTATTAAACTGTCGAAGTCAAATAATACAGAGTATGAATAAATCGTTTGTACTTGGTACAACTTTGGTCATTTTCGAACTAGTTCGGTTTCTGTTAAGAAATTCTAGTTGTAAACTAGTATTTTTCCTGACTAGTTTGGGATTTCACTGCAGGGATGTCATACATTTGTACTAGGGTTACAATGGCCGGCCATATGAATTATGGATACTAATAAAGGCTAAATCCCCTGAAGAGGTTTTCCCATTTGAGTTTGAATACGGTTTTTCCTTAACATTGATCCAAAATTACATACGAGGCGTCGCGAAGCACGCCGGATATTTGCTAGTCTGCAATCAAATTTAAATTCTTACAAAACCTCGATGTTTAACACCTTACCAAATATATCTCAACATAAGTGTTGGAAAACAAATTACAAAAAATTGTTGACTCTCACAAAATAAACCATCTCGTCATAAAGAAAAACATTTTAAAAATAGTTCTTGAAAAACCCCCATTTTTTTAACCACGTTTTTTATAGAGAATTAAACAAAGATTACGATGGCATAATTATAAATCCCTAACTTACTGGTCTTCACTATGCAAATCAACTTCAAAAAGTTCAACTGTTAATAGCTAAGTTAGCTTTATGACAATCTTGACCATCTTGAAGTCTCTACGATGGGCAGAACCCGAGGTATAACGATTTGAAGGAGTACATGATTAGTCAGAATCACGAAAAAATGCAAACTTTGACAGACCATATCTCCAAAGAAAAAAACGAAAATAAAAATTCCCCGAACACGTGTTAGCTTATTTCATGTATAGAACCCATAAAAAAAAAATTGAAGCCAATAGAAAGTGTGACACCAAATTTGGTGTCCGATATGAAAAAGAATGTCTCATATAGGTGATTTTTTTCCATTGTTTTAAACAAGGTTTTAAACTCTTGTTTTACACAAATGTTTAAAACATTGATAACCCTGGTTACATTATAGCAATCTTCTATTGAACAATTTCATCAAATAAGCTTTCGTGATTGGGATAAAGAAAAATATTTGGGTACTCACACAATTGGGATACGATTTGCACAAAATTTCGGCAAATACCCAATCGTGTGACACTGCTTTTAAACTTGTATTTTACCGGATGTTGTTAATGAGTGATTTATTACTCGGCCGTGCTATTATAGTAGCACAATGCCACTAATATTTGACTTACAAACAAAATATTGACAGGGATTTCGAAATTTCAACCCTGTTTATGTGAAATATTTTATTTTTATCAGTATTTTCTTTTAATCAATCTATGTTCAAATAAAAGTGAAAGTAAAAAAATATAAGCGTCCTATTTCAGGATTTGTTTTAAGAACGATCTATCTCAGAATTCAGTTCAAAAACGCCCTATCTTAAACGAAAATACATTGAAAATGTGCTAAGATAGGGCGTTTTTGAAACGGCAGCTGAGGTAGGGAGTTTTTCAATCAAATTCTAAAATAGGGCGTTGTTGAAAATTTTTTTTGAGATAGAACGTTTTTGAACTGGCTGCCCACATACATAGGAGACGTTTTTATTTGAAAAATAATATTAAACAACGCAAAATAGAAAAAAATGAATGCTTCCTTCCGGAAATTTTACATCTTTTATTTGATACTATTTTACCTATTTCGGGAGAAAATTTGTTTACGGTGATTACTTTCAAAACCGATCCAAGGTGAGCTTTAGTAATTATAGATCTGGCAGCAGATTTATTTCACACCGGTACCTACCACACATGGAGATAATTTCATACGCCAATTTTAGGGTATTTGCACATCGAGCAGGTAATCCTTTGTAAAAATCTGGCACCCCAACTTCACTAAATATAGGCTCGTGTAAAGTTAGCAAGCGCTTTTTGTTAAAGTTACTTTTTAATCAGAGAATCTACAGTTCCATAATAAAAAAAAAAATCGCTTGCTAACTTCACGGAGCAAGCGTTTCTTCAGCAAAAACAGTTTTGATACCATCAAATTACGAGAATTAAACTGCAGAACTAGTTCCTTAATAGTCCCAAAAAAGTTCCGCGAAATTAAAAAAAAAAACACAAAAAATTGGTTACACTATTTTTATTTATTTTAATTCCTGACAGCAAGGCAATAATTCTACAGTTCCCTAACCAAATTTTCAATAGTTTTGTTAATTTAACCCAAAAAAGCTAAAAAACAAAAGTCGCTTGCTAACTTCACGCGCAAGCCTTTATTCAGCAAAAACAGTTCTGATGCGACCAACTTAGAAGAAATAAAGAGTTCTACAGTTCCCTAAAAGTCCCGAAAAAAGTTCCGCGAAATCCAGAAAAATACAAAAAAAAAAATTGTTACATACATTTTTTTTTTGTAATTATTTTCTAATCAGAGTTCCTGCAAAACTGCATACTGAAAATCTTTCTAAGGGCCGTTTTCTCAAGTAGTTCTAAAAATTTATCTATATTTTTATAAAAAAAATAACTACAATTAAATAAAGAAAAAATTGTGAAAACTTCTCACTATGTGGGGTTGCTTTAATTTTTTCGACCACTGTATTAAAATGCTCGTATGGCAATGCCATCCTATAGGTAACGAGTTTTAAGCCAATCAGGTGATCGCTTCTATTATAACCACCTGGCGGCTAAATACTTTATAAAATCCTCGTAGAAATTAATATTAGTATAAATATGGTAGCACCACTATACGAGTAACGAGGTAAGAGTTAGCCAATCAGCTGATCGCTTCTATTACTAAATGCCGACGCGGCCACGCTGATACTTAATAAAATCCTTGCAGAAATAAATATTATTATAAATATGGTAGCACCACTATACGAGTAACGAGTTTAGAGTTAGTCAATCAGGTGATCGCTTCTATTATTAAATGCCGAGGCGGCCACCTGGCGGCTAAATACTTAATAAAATCCTTGTAGAAATAAATATTGTTATAAATATGGTAGCACCACCATACGAGTAACGAGTTAAGAGTTAGCCAATCAGGTGATCGCTTCTACTACACTAGTCGACAAATTTTGACGAAATCGTTTTAACCTAGGAACAAAAATGTTTCCCAAGCTAATTTTGGGTCGCTGAACACGAAAACAATACCCATTATTTTTTTGAAAGAAGCGTTTTCGTGATATTTTCGAAGATCGTGTTTTTGATACCTCTCGCAGCTATTTGTCAATATCTTTTGAAAAAATCATTTAATCGACACAAGCAGCCTACCGTTTAAAACGTATTGATGTGGCCACATATAACTTGTGCAGATTTAGCTAAAAATTAATATTGTTACTAGAGACCAAAATCGAATTAAGTGGAATTTTCAACCATTTTTGAAAATTACACATTTTTAGATGCTTACTTTTACCAAAAAAAAATTTCGTTTACATTTTTTTCCCCAATTTGAGTAAAAGAAAAATTATTGCAGTAATCTGTGAGTTCAAGATCATCCAAATCGGATAAAAAATGTAGATGGTATGGAGCACTGAGTAAAAATTCTAACTTTGTACTTTTCACACAATCACACTTTTGGTCGAAAATAAGCTTTTCCCTTGAATTTTTTCGTTTGCGTTGGGTAGAGTGTTCTCGAATTTGCGTCCGACTGTAAGAAAAAAAATAAAGAAATAATAAAAAGAAAAAGAAAAAATAAATAAAAATAAAAATAAAATAAAGAAATAATAAAAAATGTAAGCAAAACTTTTTTGTTAAAAATAAGCATCTAAAAATGTGTTATTTCCACTTTATTCGAATTTGGTCGCTAGTAACAATAATAATTTTTAATTAAATCTGCACAAGTTATATATTTTAGCAAAGGGCACATAAATACCTTTTCAACGGTAGGCTGCTTGTTTCGATTAAATGATCTTTTCAAAAGGTATTGACACATAACTGCGAGAGGTACCAAAAACGCGTTTTTCAAAAAAAAACTCGAAAACGCTTCTTTCAAAAAAAAAGAATGGGTATTGTTTTCACGTTGAGCGACCGAAATTAGCTTTGAAAACATTTTCTGTCTTAGGTTAAAGCGATTTCGTCAAAATTTGTCGACTAGTGTAATAGAAGCGATCATCTGATTGGCTAACTCTTAACTCGCTCCTCGTGTAGTGGTGCTACTATATTTATAATAATATTTATTTCTACAAGGATTTTATTAAGTATTTAGCCGCCAGGTGGCCGCGTCGGCATTTGATAATAGAAGCGATCACCTGTTTGGCCAACCCTTAACTCGTTACTCGTATAGTGGTGCTACCATATTTATAATAATACTAGCAAATACCCGGCGAACTTCGCGATGCCTCGTGAGTAATTTTGCATCAACGTTAAGGAGAAACCGTATCGAAACTCAAATGGGAAAACCTCTTCAGGGGAAGAATTTTGCCTTTATTAGTATCTATAATTCATCTGGCCGGCCACTGTAACCCTAGTACTTATGTATGTACATATAATGTGTTGTAATCGATTGGTAGTAATAATAAAAGTTAAGATCTATCTTCACAAATCAGTGCCATATCAGTTCGGTATCGTTGCCAATCACAATCGATCAGTGATACCAATTCACACACATCCGTAGCATGTCTTCCGGTACTTTCAGTAAAATGAAGTTCATTGAAACCAAGAAGACGTATTTTACTAATGTTAAATCAAACAAAACTTGCAAGAATACCATCAGCTCGTCAGTAAAATACACAAACAAATCTTTGCCGAGTTAACTACACTCTAAAAAAATTTTGTTTAAATTTAAGCATATTAAAAATGGATACCCAGTTTCCACTCTTAATGTATGCAAATTTGCACAACATGTTAATCAATTTAAATACTGTTTTTTAACTTTTACTTACCATATGTGTGGCGTAGAACAAATTTGAAATTTGTTTGTTGAATTCGAAACACTTAAGGCCAATTTCACAGTGCGTAGTTAACTCAGAATCGGCAGTTAACTAAAGATTTTCGGTACAGCACTGTGAATTTGGCCCTTAGGGCCGTTAATTTAACTATTTTAAAGTAAAGTTAAATCATTAGTTAAACTAAACTACAAAAATTTCTATAGAATTTTCTTAGTGTTCACAATTACACAGTTACACATCAAATGTTTAATGTTTGCTCTACAAGTTTTTTGTTTAAAGTAATGTATATTAAGAGAGGTTACCAGTTTCTTCTCCTAATGTGTGCAAATTTAGACACCGTGTTAATAAAACTAAACAATGCTTCTTTACTTTTGCATACAAAATTTGTCGCGTAGAGCAAAATTACACATAAAATGTACTTAATTTTCGTTCTTAGTAGGGAATGTATTTTTGCGTTAAAAACGTTTGCAATTTTAAACATTTCATGTGTATGTTTTAAACATCTCGTGTTCAGAAATCCAGTCTTGAACATCTTATGCGTACACTTACACAAATTTTGTTTGAAAATAAACAATTTTAAGTAGCAGTTTTACATGCAGTTTTTAGAGTGTATAAAAAAGTTTCGGAATGAACACTGAAGCAGCACTGACAGTAAAAAAACGGCACTGTGCCGGACGGCATGAGCAACTCTATTTGGGACTGGGGCAACGATATTATATTTTTCACTGACACTGATAGGTATGGCACTGATATGTGTACATAAACTTTTATTGTAAAAATCACCAATATAATTGATTTGAGGTCGATAAGTAAACGCAGATCTAATTCGGATGGCAGGCATCGTTTNCTGTTTTTTAACTTTTACTTACCATATGTGTGGCGTAGAACAAATTTGAAATTTGTTTGTTGAATTCGAAACACTTAAGGCCAATTTCACAGTGCGTAGTTAACTCAGAATCGGCAGTTAACTAAAGATTTTCGGTACAGCACTGTGAATTTGGCCCTTAGGGCCGTTAATTTAACTATTTTAAAGTAAAGTTAAATCATTAGTTAAACTAAACTACAAAAATTTCTATAGAATTTTCTTAGTGTTCACAATTACACAGTTACACATCAAATGTTTAATGTTTGCTCTACAAGTTTTTTGTTTAAAGTAATGTATATTAAGAGAGGTTACCAGTTTCTTCTCCTAATGTGTGCAAATTTAGACACCGTGTTAATAAAACTAAACAATGCTTCTTTACTTTTGCATACAAAATTTGTCGCGTAGAGCAAAATTACACATAAAATGTACTTAATTTTCGTTCTTAGTAGGGAATGTATTTTTGCGTTAAAAACGTTTGCAATTTTAAACATTTCATGTGTATGTTTTAAACATCTCGTGTTCAGAAATCCAGTCTTGAACATCTTATGCGTACACTTACACAAATTTTGTTTGAAAATAAACAATTTTAAGTAGCAGTTTTACATGCAGTTTTTAGAGTGTATAAAAAAGTTTCGGAATGAACACTGAAGCAGCACTGACAGTAAAAAAACGGCACTGTGCCGGACGGCATGAGCAACTCTATTTGGGACTGGGGCAACGATATTATATTTTTCACTGACACTGATAGGTATGGCACTGATATGTGTACATAAACTTTTATTGTAAAAATCACCAATATAATTGATTTGAGGTCGATAAGTAAACGCAGATCTAATTCGGATGGCAGGCATCGTTTCTATTCGCCGATTACGGGCCATTGCCCTTGCGGCTCTCGTTTGTCTTGACAAATTTCTTTTTGCTTTAGGCATTTTTAAACACTTCGCACTATTCTGTTATTTTAAAGGTTTTTTTTTAATAAGTAACGAAATTCCATTTTGTATAAGCCAATAAACTCAGCCTTTAACGCACTTTCTAATTTATCAACTTCGTGAAAACAACCCAGTAGAAATCTTAAGCATACAACAACGCTGTTGGTGGTATGAGCTTGCTGCTGCCAGTATAAATGGACCTTCATTTCCATTTAAGACGCGTGGTTTCTCAGAGCGTATGCGTACCTTAATCATACACTTGTACTACTGCTGTATGCATATGGCTATATTAATGTTTCAAACATACAAAAATGCATTAATGGAACAGTATTAAAGCATTCTTACAAGGTAAATATGTAAATGCTACTTTTCTGATACATTTTAATATACGGGGACATTCAAACAAGTAGCACTTACATATGCAAATGCGTATCTTGTAAAAGCCCGTTTGTGCTGAAAATAGTATCGCACAACACGTTCGTTCACTAAAATTTTTGGACAAGACTGAAAATATTACAAAAATTCCACTTCAAATTTATCAAGAAATGTACTTAAAACAACGAAAACGTACATTCGCTTGCAATTCGCTAGAATTTGAATTTATTCGTGAAAATTCATGACTACGCATGAGTTGTTCACACTAATTCACTCATATAGCAAGCATCCTTCAAGAATGCCTACAACCGATTTCTACTGGGAATGTGCCGAATTCCCATGAAGCCAAACCAATAGACATACGTATGTACATCATTGATTTGCTGTTGTTTTTGCATGCCACTACAGCGTTGGAAAAATGGAATTCGACGAGACAGAGGCAGGATTCCCATAAAAAACAGGGCTAAATTACCTTTCCATATCAATTCTAATTTGAACATACTTTGTACATATGTATTAGAGTGGTTCATAAAAACACTCTTTTTGGAAATTCATATACGCTTTTGAAAATCTGACATCAGATTCGTAATCAGCAACCCCAGAAACCTACTGGAAACGTGTTTTAACCCTTGACAATGTTTACAACGTTCAGTATCAACGTTTTAATTTTAGTACTTTCTTTTAATTTGATCGCAATATTGGATCCGCCATTTGAATTTAAAAAAATTGACTTCAGATTCGTAATCGGTGACCACAAAAACTCTCGAGTGCCGGGTTTCGAACAAATCCAATAATTTAAAAAAAAAATGGACCGCCATTTTGGATCCGCCATTTTGAATTTCGAAAAACCTTCTTCAGATCCCNGATCCGCCATTTTGAATTTCGAAAAACCTACTTCAGATCCCCAGATCCCTAATTAGCAACCCCAGAAACCCCCTGGTAACAAGTTCTAACCCATGACAATGCGTAAATCGTTCAGTATCAACGTTTTAATTTTACTAGTCTCTTTTCGAGAGCATATTTTCGGGCACTATGCCCATTCTAACTGCCCAAGATAGGTATGTAATTAAGGGAATGTTCCCCAATAATACCAGAGTAATTATATGCAAAAAACAAATTTTTGGCTCCATTTTAACATGTCAAGAAAATAAAAAAATTTAAAACATCAGCATTTTTATAAAAAACCGACCAGCGCGACCTCTAAGAAAATTTTTTTTCAAAATAAAAAAACACGTTTCTCTTTTTTTATCACAAATAACAATAATTTGAGGTAGCGTTTATGAATTTCCAAAAAAAAAAATTTTTGAACCACTCTAATATGCAGGCATGTTTTCAAGTCTAACGCAACTGTTTGAATGTTGATTTGTTGAAGTTGAGTTTTGTTTTGTGCAGAATTTGCATGAAGCGAAACAGACATTTCTTTGCTGTTATTTATCACGATCCAGAAAATAAAGGTCGCGACATTCGCGGACCTCTAACCCTCTCTTCGTCAATTTGACAGCATCCACCCAACCGATGACGTCATAAAATACTTTTGTTGACATTCACTGTTGCCAACTTGATGCTTTTCCCACCAAATTTAGTGGGTATTCAAAACGCAAAAATTTTTAAGTTTTGTGCTTGGTGCGTTTCTTGACGCTTTTGTTTTTAGTTTGAAGACACCAAATTAAAAAATCTTAAAAAAATGGGAGCAAAATTTCTAGCAACCGTAAGTGTGGTGTGCAACTTTACAAAAATTTAAAAAGAATCATGGCACAGTGACAATCATAAGCTACAACAAAATATATGGAAGCATCTTCAATCATGCCAGAATAAATCGACCGTCTTGCGAGAAACATGGATTTTTACAACGCCTTTATCAACTTGCAATGTTGTATGTCCAGACCGCTTTTAATGTTGTACGTCCAGACCTCCATTTATACTAGCTGCATTTTTTTGTAAGCGAGCGACAGAAGAACGCTCAACTCGGGTAAAATTTCCTTTTAGCTACTTAAGCAACCCTGTTGGTAGCTGGCGAGAAAATGTGATTAGTTTAAAGGGTTTTAGACACAAAAACCAATTTAAATGAGTAATTATGCGAGGTATTTGCGTAATATATATACTCTTTTAAAATATAAGTCACGTATAAAAGGAAGCAAAAATTCCCCTCTCCACTTTCTCATTAACAATTCACAATAGAGCAGTTTTTTCACTTACCAAAACTACCTTTCAGGTCGCGTATTTTTTAACCGACCTGGCTGAGCTCGGATAAATAGCCGAGTTTGTGTTGTTGCTTTGCGTGTATTTCGTCATTTAAGCGAGTGTTCTTTTGTAGCTCGGTTGCAAAGCAAAGCTATTTATGGCAAATTCTAGATATCAACCTAGTCTAGATACCAACCTCGTTGTAGGCATCACGTCAAAGAGATACAATTAGAAGACTCTAGATGTCGCCCCGCTACGCTACATACGCTACAGCGGAAATGGACGACACGCCATTTCTTTAAATGAAATTAATTGGTGCACGTATGTATGTACATACATATATGCATGTGCGTATGTTGAAAGCAAGGACGCATTGCAACGTAAACTTTAACGTTTACCAATTCAGTTTTATTGAAACCAAATAGTTTGCCTGCTTGCTCATATGTGAGAAGTTAGCTTGACTACTTACTCATATGAAAAAGATAGCTCGCACGAAAAAACAATAGATGGCACTCCAATCAAAAATTATTACAGATGTGTTAGTAACACTATAACATTTGATTTCTATTCTAACTTATTCAGTGTTTTGCGAAAACAATAATAGTTGCGTTCCTTATCTCCCAGAAATAGTCAGAAAAAGTCCGAAGTAGTCAGATTTAGTCCAAAAACTCCTTAACTCGAAAATGACAGCAAAAATGAAACAGCAACACTCAGTGAGAGTGACTCTCTTCACTCCGAAGTAGTCAGATGAAATTTTGCTGGCAAATACTGTAATACACTTGAATTGATATGAAAAGTAACATATGTATGTATGTATGTGGGCATATGAATATGTGTGACTGAGAAATATTATTTTATACTTTTTAGTCCATTTATAAAAGCGTTGTATATTAAAAAGTTTTTATTTTATTTTATTTATTATTACTTTGAATCGGCATCCTTACAATAAAATTATGTATGCGTATAAAGTCCATAAAATACTTGGTGTAAAATTTGAAGTAAAAAATCAACAAAAACAGTTGCCAGTGTTTGTTTGTTTTGAACGCAGCGCTGCTTGTACATACAAAAAACTGCAAAGCAAAGATTATTTTTGACCTTTCTTTTATTAGCTCGGGATGTAACCAGTGCTGCCATTTTAGCTATTTCCCGGATAGATTTAGCTTTATTTATTTGGGTTTAGCCGGAAAAATCCTGTTTAGCTTCTAGCTTTTTTCTTAGCCTTTTATTAAAATTATTTAGCTTTTTACTTTTGTCTAAATAACAGCTGCAAATTTAAATAGTGTTAAAATATTTTATGCTTTAGTTTTAGGTATGGATTGAAAAACAAAGACAAATGCTGTCATGATATCTTACTTCGGCGAGTTCTCATTTAAAAATATACCATACCAATAACACTGGTCGACGGCCAAAATTTACCAGAGACGCCGTTATGAAATTCGTATGTAAAATCACCCCCTGATTCCGAAAATCAAGGTTATTTTTAATTTTATGGTACCGTTTTTGAGATATTTGCAATTTACCGTTTTTGCAAAAAAAAAAAAAATTGGGTCCACTTAATCATATATATCTCAAGAACGAATTAAGCAATTCCAAAACGGTTTGAAGCTTTTAAAAGGTAATAAAATTTTCTATAAGTTGTGCATACAACACTTTTTGCTAGGCCCTGTAGATTCAAAGATAACGAACAATCATTATAGATTTTTTAA
>NW_016165087.1:0-4589 GCF_001687245.7 Rhagoletis zephyria | reverse complement strand
TATGTATTTCTCATTGTCTCCATTTTCGCCTTTATCTCAATTTTCCTCTTTGTCGTCACTTTTGCCCATTTTTTTGTCTTCATCGTTATCACTTGTTTCTCCATCTTCATATTTATCTTTATTTCAAAGTGTCGAGGACATGGACACTAACTTAATCCAGTTCGATTAGATTGAATTTTCCTTTCTTTGTAAATTTACATTTGAAAAATGCTTTGTAATAGTTGCTATTGTAAGCGAGCCATGGGGTGACCTGTCTCCGCAATTAAAATTCTTTTTCACTTCTTCTGTAACGACCGCCGCAGCCGCATCGCACCTGCATTTTCAATTTTCCGTTTCATAAGCCACTCGGGCTCAAAATTGTCGTTGTATTGCATTAATACGTTGAATTACTTCAATAAAAGAATTATTTAAACTATTTGAATTATACAAAATCCCAATCGGTTTTATTTATTGTGGATTTACCACAATGCACACTGTGCACACTGTGCCGCTCTAATCAATCCCCTAAGATTGAACACAAAGTTTAATTTCAAATACGAAGTAAAACAAAATGCGAAACGCTTGAATTGAGCAGGTTGCAAAAACAACCATTAAAAAATATGGAAATTTTTAAACGAAAATTTTCACACAATTTCGAAACTATAAAAACTCTCCTCATCTACAGAAAATTACCTTTCCAACGGTGTTTTTGGTTTTGAAATCGGTAACTTTACCTTGGTCTTCCTCTTTGTTTTTATCTTTCACATCTTTGCTTATATCCTTTTCTATTCACGTAGATGAGATGAGGTGCGATGACGTGATAAGATGTGACGTGATTTTATATGATGTGATAGGATGTCATGTCATGTGTTGTCATATCCTCTGATGGCATGTCATATGATGTCATATCATGTGATGCCACGTCATGTAATGCCATATCATGTCATACGATGTCATATCATGTGATGTCAAGTCATGAGATGTCATGCCATATAATGTGATGTCATATCATATGATGTCATGTCACGTGATATCGTGTGATGTGATATCATATTATTTGATGTAATATATTGTGATGTCTCATCATATCATGTGATATTATGTGATGTGATGTCATGTAATGTGATCACATTCCATGTTCCGATTATTAAATCGGTAACCCTGTCGATAACTGTTTCAATAAAAATACCGATAACAATATCCATACACATATAGAAAAATACAACGATTATAAAATCGATTAATTCAGCGATAAATATAACAATCGTCAGTATCGATTATTGTACATATCGTTAACAATATAAATGACTAAATCGATAACAAAATCAATTATTTAATCGATTATTATACCGATAACAATATCCATTATTGTATCGATAACAATATCGATTATTTTATTGATTATTATATCGACTACAATAGCGGTTATTTAATTAATAACAGCATCGATAACAATATCAATTATTTTATCGATAGCAATATCGATCATTTTATCGATAAGAATATCGAGTTTTATATCGATAACAATATCGATCTTCATCCTCATCCTTTTCTTCATATTTATCTTTATTTTTGCATATTCCTCTTCACCTTTACCTTAAAGTGTTTAAATTTACTTTGATCTTCGTTTTTGCCTGTACCTCTAGGCATCTTTGTTTTTGTTTTTATTCTAAAACTGGTAAACTGCTGAGAACCATTTCCATGTGCATTATTCCCCTTGAATTTGACAATTTACTCCCAACCAACCAACTGCCGCTAAAGAAGTTTCACTTCATAAATTCAAGAAATGTTCTTACCCTTTCAGTTACCCTAATTCTTATGTATCTGTCATTGTCTCCATTTTCGTCTTTATCTTCACTTTTGCCTTCTTTTTTTTTACTTCATCGTTATCATTTATTTCTTCATCTTCATATTTATCTTTATTTCAAAGCTTAATTTCAAATGTGTAGTGAAACAACAGGCGAAACATGTCAAATTGAACATGTTGCAGCAACATCTATACACAATTCGAAAATGTTTAAACGACGGTTTTGGCCGATTGTGAAACCATAAAAACTCTGCAACAACTACGGAAAAATGCCTTTCCAACGGTGTTCTTGGTTTTGAAATCGGTTCGATAGAATCGCCAAACGAACGGAGACAAAATTTATGTTAGCGTATTAATATATAGATTTAGCTCAATAATTAACGAAAATTTCACACTACCTCAATTTCAAAGCCCAATATCTCAATAAATATCGATACTAGCGATTTAATGTTCTTTTTTGTAGGAAATTGAATGACCTACAAGTTTTTGATTTGTAATTTTTCTATACATCTCTTTATTTACGAGATAGCGGCTAAGAAACGGGAATTTTATGAAAATATTGGGATTTGTGACCCGTACTAACTCGCTAGTGGGAGTTTGAGTTATGCCGCCAATGCACACTTTTGTAGAACGTTCAATTCTGAAGAAAACCCATTGACCGTGATTATACCATAAAATGCCTCTGATCTATAGGATTTTGAAGAAAAACAATAAAAGTTTACGTGTATTTTATATGGGAAATCCTTGGGCGAGTACTTAATGTTAAGAGTAAGGATTAAAATTTTCAGGGAGTTTTTTTTTAGGTATTTTCCACAAAAATTCGAAGTAGCAGTGAAAAAACAAAAGTCCCAAAAAAAACACCCTAATGTAGTATTTATGTGGGTATATGAATAACGATCGCTTAAAGTCGATCTCAAATTTGTACTTTCGCTATAGAAATTTTAGGTCTAGGTTATGTAGTTTGACTATTGTCAATTAAATCTAATGCTTTGTATTGCATGCGCTCCATGTTTTTCGTTTTCAATCTCATAAAGTGTTTATAATGACTTTTGCTAAAACTTCAAAATCAAAAGTTATCAAAACAAATTCTATGGGACTGAGAAATATTATTTTCTACTTTTTAATCCATTTATAAAAGCTTGGTGTATTGAAACGTTTATTTTATTTTATTTATTTATTATTAAGTTATCACACATCAAAAAATTTAATCGCAAGTATCTTTGAAAGCAATTTTGGCAGAAGTTCCCTTATTGCATATTGCATATTTTAGCAAATAACAAGATAAGATTTTCTCATATTTGAATTCCTTATTAACCTCATCCACAACTTTTTGAAGTGCAAAAATATGTGGTTTTCTGCGTATAGCTTCAATTCATGGCCAGTGTGTTTTGTCATTTCACTGGCTTCCGAATAACTGGAATAATGTAGACAGTCGTCATTCCAGTCCACCGCTGGGCTGGTTCACTGGACTGGCATGCTACTGGCATAATGGAAACGGGAAAATTTAAACTGTTTTTATACCCGAGCGCACTTGTGCACAAGGGTATTATAACTTTATTCACATAACGGTTGTTTGTAACAGCCAAAACGAATAGAGATAGATATAGACAAATGTATACATAAATGATCAGGATGAAAAGAGAAGTCGATTAATCCATGTATGTCTGACCGTCCGTCCGTCCGTAAGTCCCCCCGTGTACACGATAACTCGAGCAAAAATTGAGATAACTCAACGACATTCGGTACGTAGATTGCCCTTTACCCAAGGTAGGTTGGTATTGAAAATGGGCGCAATCAGACCGTAACCGCGCCCACTTCTCATACAACGGAAGTTTTCAGAAATATTATAAAGTTTTGGAAAATGGACGAAGCCACGCCCACTTATGATTACATGTGTATATCTTGGTAACCGCTAAATCAATTTCTTCCAATCTTGGCACAGTTGCTGGCCGTGACAAAACATACCAAATGGCTGGAAATTTTTAAAATCGGACAATAGCCACGCCCACATCCTATATAACGGTTATTTAGAGATATTCGAAATCTTCGATAAATCAGTAAACACAGAAGCTTATTTATTCAAAATTGATGTTTGCAATACATCTTTAGCAAAAAACACGTTTATGATAAAATTTTGGAAAATTAGCGTGGCACCGCCTACTTATGACAAAGTAGGTATATCTTCGGTAACCGTTCGATCAATTTGTGCCAAGTTTGGTACGATTATTTCGATTACCACATAAAAGCAAAACTTTGCAAATTATTGAAATTGGACTAAAATTACTCCCAGTTTTCATATAACGGTAAATTTCTGAGATTCTTGAGACTTTGATGTTTCGAAATTTAAGGAGGCTAATTTACTCAAAATTTATACTAACAACGAATTTCGGAAAATGTGTGATTTCGCCCACATCTAACTATACAAGTTTATCTCATTAAGTATAACTGAACATACTATCGAAATTGTTAGAAATAGGGGTAAAGCCACTCTTCTTACCATATAGCGGTAGTTTTCAGAAAGGTGAAAAACTATATTTAATACTTGCGCCGAGTATGTAATGTTCGGCTCCACCCGAACTTAGGCTTTTTACTTGTTTTATCACAAATTTGGCAGTTTTGCTCGACAAGTAGTGTCACACAGTGGTCTGAATGGAGAATCTAGCGGTACGAAATACTAAAAATTAAAGTTTTCAAATCGGTCCTATGCCCGAATACAATTTCTGAGGAATGTCTAGTTAGAAGGCTGCTCCACTCTAGGACTTACATGAATGCCAAATTTTTGAATTTTGCACCTGTAAACGCA
>NW_016165086.1:23928-28926 GCF_001687245.7 Rhagoletis zephyria | reverse complement strand
TGGACCCCCACTTACAACTCATCGACCCCCATATTTTTTTCACGCCAAAGTAGACCCGCGCCCAGTCTTCCGTGGACCCCTGGGGTCCACCTCGACCACTTTGGGAATCACTGTTCTAATTATTTTGTGTACTTTATTGTATTAAACTGTCGAAATCAAATAAAACCGAGCATGAATAAATCGTATTGTACTTGGTACAAGTCTGGTCATTTTCGAACTAGTTCGGTTTCAGTGAGCAAATTCTAGTTGTAAACTAGTATGTTTTCTGACTAGTTTGGGGTTTCACTGCAGGGGCATATACGGATTTATGTGTGTGTATTCTAGATACAAAATTTGGTCAGCATTAAATTTTGATCAATAAGTAAGAGAAATTTTTAAAAGAAAAAATACTAATATTTCTTTTGACAATTTTGAATTTAGTTTGACATGCGAACCAAAAGTTTTTCTGGATACCATTCCGTTCCTTTTATTTTACTCAAACTTCAAAAAGGGTTAAAAATGCATCATTAAAGGATAACATGAACAGGGAAGCTTTTGATTGGTCCCTTGCGATAGCAGGCGGGGTTTCAAAAGCGGCATAGGTAGATTTTTACCTATTCGATCACATAGTAAGTGTTAAACCAACTATAGATATGGGATAAGGAATAACGGCACAATAATATAATTTCTTTTAACAACTACGTTGTAAAATTTTCAAGAAAAAGCTTAAACTGGATAGCAAAAGTAGCAACGATAATAATAAGTGAATAGTCCACTTGCAAAGAGCGCTATGTAAAATATTTTTCGGTTTTTAGCTTACTTTTTAGTTTTTTACCAGTATATAAAGTAGTTTCATGTCCACTAACAACCCAGTGCAAAATCTTTCTATATTCTGAAAAAGAGCATCAAATATTAACAACTCTTGCAAAACTCGCTTTCATACTTATTTATAAACTTTCAAGTCTCCGTCTTCTGATGAACTTAGAAAAAGCTTCTTTAGATTGTATAGACTGTTAATGTTGTGCTATGTTATGTTATAATATTATTAGGCTCTTCTTTATCCAAATTTTCAGGTAATAAAAAAAGCTTAAATTTAGATGTTACTTGTTATCGTAGTCGTTTTTTTTAATTTATGGCTTACTATCATAAACTTACATAACGCTGTTTGAAAGTGAACTACTCAATTGTGATATAATAATAAGCAATTGCTTATTAATTAGTCAAAGCCATTGCTTTTTAAGTAACTTCATTGCTTAATTTTTATTCATCAGGCTCAATGTCGAAGATTTATCTGGTTTCGATAGTAAAGAACCAAAATGTTGCTTGATAGCCTCTGTATTTAACTTTAATGTTTTTTTTTTGGGTATAGTGCTCTTGACGCACTACTGTACTTACCGTCACTTTGTGTTTTCATGCGAGGGAAAGCCTTAAAGGCCACCTGCAGACTTAAAAGGAAACGAAACGGATGTTAGTATAACACTGAGTGGGGCGCGGCGGAAATTGCTGGCAGCAGAGATTTAAGCGCACGCCACATCTAAGCTGCGTTTAAGGCATTCGCATTACAAACTAGTTCGTCAATGCAAGTCTCGACTATGATGGTGAACATAACGACAAGTCCATTTGCCCATCCTGCCTTGAAAGTTTGGCATACATGTCAACTAAAAACTGTTAAAATAGTCGTCCGCAACGTAAGAGATGATCTTGCCCCTCTCTGATCATTATACGGTAAGCATAAAAATTTATTCCCAAAACTTTTTTATTAGTGGGTGCATGTATCACAGAGTCGATTTGACGTACATTGAAATTATATCCGTCCTCCCCTTCCCAAAAAAGCAATGGGTACTGCAGAGCATCATATGATCGGTATGTTTCTGATTTGGGCCGCAAGACGTTACTTCTTTTGCGAACAACAATATCTCTTTTGTCAAATTCATTACCAACGATAATTATTGCAACTTCGTTTGATGTAGGAGCATTGGAACGACTTTCGTGCTCTGCCGCCGGCATTTTGTCTGCTCTAATAACAATTTTATATTCATCGGTTGGCATCCTATGAAGAGCGTTTTTGAACATTTGCACTAAATGTTTTTATCGTGTAGCATCTTTTGTAATTCCTCAATAATTTCGTGATCGACACCTGGAATGCTTACAAACGTTGATCAGTCTGAAGTTCGTTGTTTCCTGTAAATATATTTGCAAAAATTTCGGATCTTGATTAGGCTCAGGCAACAATGATCCTGCTTGATGATAAACCTGTCCCTGAATTTTGAATGTGGGCATAAATCCTGCTTCTGTTACTACTTTGGTGGCCCCAAAAGACGTCATCTGAAAGCAACGGTTGTACCTGCGTATGTTTTGTAGGAAAAGTTGAGACTCCTCGGTCGTTATTGATGGTAAACTGAAAAGCGGCTCAGGTGGTTTGCCCGCTGCAGCAAAACATTCCTGCTGCTTTATTGCGAAATTTTTGCGCATGACAGTGAGAGCAAATGACATCCATGTTACCAATGTTAATGTTTGAACGTAAATTGTATTCTACTGCATGATCGTAGTTGAAAGCTTCATTTTGCGAAATTCAAACCTCTGCGCAATGCGAGACGTGCCGAACGGTCGCGTCCCATTCCAATATTTTTATGCCGGGTAGTTTCATTGTTTCAGAGGTAACGTGATCTCTCTCGTTGAAGATTTAGCCTATTCTCATGCTGTTCGCCCGTTTCGTTTCTTCTCAATTCCAACATTCTATTCTGCATGTCTGAAAGTCTCTCTTCGCGCTGTTGGTCAGTCTCAGCGTTTCTTAATCCCCCCATTCTTTTGGATCGGGGTGTTTGCCTTGATAATGAGGTTTTTCTTTTTCTCGGCATATTTTACGATTAGTTCTTTGAATAACACTATGCGACAGTCAAAATCGGGATGGGATGAAACCAACGGGAAATGTTATATGGGTCAAAAACAAGTTATACGTGTCCCGGCGTTTCGCTGGGTCACGTCTAGGAATCGAGATATATATATAACTATCATATAGGGGAAATTGTCACCTTTGGTGGTCTTTTTTTGACATAACTCGAGAACCACTAGTCCGATTTTGCTCAAACAAATTAAAAAAAATTAAAAATTACAATTCCTTTAATCTGTTCATATAACGTTTTTCTATATAATCAACAGTTTTGCCGGTAAGAATAAATATATGAAGAAAAAAATATTTTTTGCTAAAATATAAAATTTTTTTAAAACTGTTGATTATATAAAAAAACGTTGTATGAACAGATTAAAGGAATTGTAATTTTTAATTTTTTTTAATTTGTTTGAGCAAAATCGGAAACGCCGGGACACGTATAACTACTTTTTTACCGATATAACTTTCCCCGGTAGTTTGAACCCTTCCCGATCACTGACCCATATTTTCAATACGTTTTGAAGTGTGATAGGGCGTTTTTGAATCGAATTTTGAGATAGGGTGTTTTTCAATTAAATTTTGAAATAGGGCGTTCTTGAAAAGCTTTTTGAGATAGAGCGTTTTCGAACTGGCTGCCGAGATAGATCGATCTTCCACTCAGCCATCGATATGTAGATTAGTAAAGAAGATGAAAAATGCATTTAAATTTATCCTGGAAAGTTTGTACCTATGCCGACCACTTACGTAAGGTTAAAGTACCCGATCACATAAGTGCTAATTAGGAATGCCCTGTCTTTTACATCAAAAACTGTACCCTAATTTGAGGCGATCGTGGAAGCGGATTTACGTGAAAGTGATCACGCCGGACTTAAGTGCGGTTATGGTAAGGTCGGTGAGTAACTCAATTTGGCTTTCACGCATATTTATGCTCGTAAACCGTTTTCTGGCATGGGTGCTGTTTGCCCCTTTTAACAAAATACTTCGCAATATTCCACTGTTCTCTGAGAAACTGCGCCAGCTAATCACACCAACTATAAAAGTTATAAATAGTTTTCTGCACGCGTTATTTTGTCCTAGCAATGAATGCCCTGACCAAAAACGAGTTCACACATAGCACATAATAATAATAATAATATTTAGATTGCCGCTTACACATATGTATGTGTTTGGCCGAGCTTCTCCTCCGATTTGTGGCGTGCGCCTTGATGTTGTCACACAAAGGGGAGGGACCTACAGTTTTACGCCGATTCCAAACGGCGATTGTATTTTTTGAGAAGCTGTTTTTTCATGGCAGAAATACACTCGGAGGTTTGCCATTGCCTGCCGAGGAGCGACCGCTGTTAAGAAAAACCCTTTTTCTAAATTTTTTTGCGATGTTGCTTTGACCAGGGCTTGAACCCAGGCCCTGCGGTTGCGCTGGGGTTGTCGTGGTTAAAAAAAAATTCCCCATATAACCAATTCCACCAAATATGCCTATGTTTTATTTTTTTTAAATAAATTCGGGTGCTTATATAGAGCTGTCCACAAAATAATAGGAGTGCAATATTTTGATCAGTTTGGGCTATTTATCTTTTGTTTATTTAATTTTTTTTTTTATAAAAGTCTAGCTGGACAAACACCAATATTTCAAATTTTGCTTAAAAATTATAAAAATTCTGCAAGTTTTCACCAAAATTCCAAATGTTTTAATTAGAATTTTAGACAAAAAATTTGGTATGCAGTTTTGTAGCCCATTTGATTCTAGTATTTATAACGAACAGCAGGTTTAAAGTTGATAAAAAATACCGTTGATTTCTGAGAACTTTTTTGGTTGAAGCTGTTTCTTGATTTTTCCATACAAAGTATTTACATATGTTCGATTTTTTTCTTTTATGCACATAGAGAACACTGCCAGCAAAAAAAAAAAACTCAGTGCGTGTAGTCCCTACGCGCGGAAGAAGTGAAACTTAATAGAGGAAATTCCAGAAAGAAAGAAATGTGCGATGTACATACACATGTACTTATTTTCTAATATACATATATAATTTCATCTTCATCCTTATCTTCATCTTCATCTTCATCTTCATCTTCATCTTCATCTTCATCTTCATCTTCATCTTCATCATTCATCTTCATCTTCATCTTCATCT
>NW_016165086.1:18766-21630 GCF_001687245.7 Rhagoletis zephyria | reverse complement strand
CTTCAGGCACCTCAAAAATATTTTAATTGTGTTTCTGTAAGCTCTTTCTGTACTGTATAGTATTTTAAGCGTAAGACTTTTGTATAATTTAACTAAATTTTACTTTTGAAACAGGTGGCAACCCTCCTACATTTAGCTAGAAAATACAACTTATTCAAAACCATTTCTTTTGGTACCCATATTGGGATAATTCGTTTAACTTAATAAATAATTTGAATTTGATTTTCGTATACATGGCAACCCTTTAAAAGACTAAAACCATACTGCACATCTGCAGGTCAAGCCCTTTCATGTGACACCTCATTTTTGAAAATCGTACGAACGATACAGATTTTATGACTTGATGTTAAATATTTAACGCAACCCTCTGCGGCAGAGAAATTTTTAATTCGATTTTCTAACATGTGGCAACTCCTTTCATGGAACTAAGGCTATGGTGTACACCCGAAGGACAAGGTGTTTCATGTGACACCTCATTTTTAAAAATCGAACGAACGATACAGAGTTTATGGCTTGGTGTTAAATATTTAACGCAACCATCTCCGAACTCGATTAAGAAGTTTCATTTCAAAAACTTGCCAAAAATCAAAGAAATTTTTAGCAGCTTAAAACTTGCACTTCATTAGACTAAAATTAAGTGGGCTACAAAACTGCATACCAACATTTTTCTAAAAATTCTGATTAAAAAGTTTTTAGTTTTGGTGAAAATTTACAAAATTATATTCAACAATTTTTGTTGAGCTCGAGGCCGTTTTTTAATGAAAACTTATTGTGGAAAAGCATAAATAATTTGAAAAAAAAAAATGGTGGAAGTGATAGCTATTTCAAATCACCACATTTCCTCATCAGACTTCTTTCAGTAGGATTCGAACCGACGATCCCACTGTCTCAGCCAGTTGCCTACGCACTGTGCTAAGTTCGCCTTGTTAATTCTTGTTGCTTATTTCCACTATTTTCACTTGCTAAGCCAACTACAATCAAGCGCAGCTATTCCGCTGCAATTCACTTGATCATGTGGTTGTTGGTTGGTTGTTATTTTATGGCCTTATAGCAATATATTCAGCAGTTAGCAAATAACAAAAAACAAATAACTTAAGGATGAGCACACCTAAAAGTTAAACATTCTAATAATAGAAATATTAACAAAAACCAACAAAACCAACGCGGAAATTCAAAAGAAGCATCCGGTGCCCATTGATTTTCAAGGAGTTCATAACTCCTCAGAGCAAATAATAAATAGAATACAAGGAAATATCTTATTATTACTTTTGCCACTCCGAGTTCTGTTTTAGAATTCACCCGAGATGCAAATTTATATCGTTAGATCTAATCTACAATTTTTTTACGAGCTTTGGGAATATGCTAGAAATGAAGCAGCAGGGGGTCCACCGAAACCAATAAAGTTTTGAAAGAGGTCTACAAGAAAAAAAGTTTGAGAACCTCTGATCTATATTGAGTCATAATGCTTATGAATTACGGTAATCCATATAATTATAAATTGTGCAATAACCAGATTTAATTTACAACGTTACAAATACAATTTTCTTATCTTAACCTTTAATATGTCATTCAACACATCGATCCAGATCATTTTGGTATCGATACTGTTGAACCAAGAATTGAGTAGGTATCGAAAAATAAATACTCGTATCGAAACTCGATACCACCAACCCTATTCCCACATCATTGACGGAATTCATCGTATTACTATTGTCATAATGGCTGCGCCTTGGACACAATATAAACATTGTTTCGTCGTTTTCGCGAACTCAGTAATTAAAATAAATTTGCGACATAGTATTAGGGGAGGTATGAAACACAATAGTCAGCCATGGGGTTTTGTCATCAGCGTAGGAATAGGGCTGTAAGTCAAATTTCGCTTCAGCCATTTTTCCATCGCTGTTGTTCTAAATATGTTATGCGACATATACACGGCCCAATTGTACATTCGCTGAAAAGACCAGCGGAAAATATTAAAGGTAGGGGGAGTCTGGCTCTGTCATTAAAAAAAAATTAACAAAGATGGAAAATAGTATTGTACAAAGAGTTGAATAAAAAATCTTGGGCAAAAACTGATACTTACATTCCAGAAACTTTAAAAGTCATCTTCGTATCTACCATGGTATCGCGGTATTTAGATTCTAGAAAATCTTTCACATTTCAAATGCTTTTAGGAATTTCTTTAAATAATATTTCATCATTATCAATTTGTTTCTGCACTCTTCACACTTCCAATTGCATGTGGAATTCTACCAGGTGAAGTAATAAGAAGACATTTTTTTGAAACTATCGTTCATAATTTTGTACATTATAGTACATTACTACCCCACTGAAGTCTTTAGAAAAAAAGAAGACTTTTTCTCAGAAATATTTTATGAGCAAATTTTGTCTTAAACGAGATTAACTTTCTTGTAATTTTTTCCAATGAATTGTCTCTGTTAAACACCATTACCATCATTAAACATATAGTTTGGAGTTTAAGATTCCCAGATAATAGTTAACGTATGACATAAAAAACAAAATTTAATTTATTTATTTTATAAGGAAATACCTTCATAGCCAAAAGTATCGATATGTGTAGAAATGTATTTTATTTCGATACTACTTCCGCTCATTTCTTACTGTAGGCCGTTCGGAGTAGGTCTCTCCCACATCTTGTGTACGCGCCAATCTATTATTATTATTACTAGTGTTCGCCCAGCGGTTGAAATTCAACCGCTAAAATTAAGGATAGTTTATGTGAGTTGAGTTGAGCTGAAATAAAATTTGTTGGAATGGGTTAAGTGGAGGGGAGTTTAGCTTAGTACTTAGCATAACATAACATAGAATAGCATTAGATTCAATAACATAACATATGTAGCATA
>NW_016165086.1:347-17939 GCF_001687245.7 Rhagoletis zephyria | reverse complement strand
TAGGAATAAGATGTATGTATGTATGTACATGAATAGATTAGCCTCAAACAAGGATGAAGATAATTTTGAGTATGGAGAAACTGCTGCTTAGCACGTTTCTTTAATTCACTATCAATATTAAAGCATACATTTATGAGGCATTTCCGCCTCAACCATGTACATGTATGGCATTGGTATTGGTGTGACTTTTGAATTGATTTTTTCGCTCTATTTTAAACTAATTTGAAATTTTAAAAATTGCCTGCACATCAGCATCAAAATACCTTTCTAATGATATATAATTGTTTACACCTTAGAAGTACAGTTTAGCCGTAAAAGGGGTGTAAAGGAAACATGATTGCCTATTTATATAATTGATTACATACCTCTGAACAATTGATAGTCCGTGGAAAAACCAAATATTTTTCAGATTCGCCAACGTCAGAAAAAGGATAAGAACCACTGGTCTAGTCTATATTTTTTACTGAATATCTGCCCCAAACGCCGCTACAGCTGGTACAAATGTAGTCCAAACTGGTTAGTAGCAATGCGGTTAACTGAAAAGTCTGCTTAATTGCCACGGAAACTCTGGCCCCAATTTTATTTTAGTTTTTTCATGCAATTCCATCGGTTATTTGAAACTTCGGCTATTTTCCACAAATGTTTGATCAGAACCGCAAACCGTTTAAAAGGTTTAAAGGTACGTTTCAACCAATTGTGAATAGAAAAAATTTACCCATTTTTCTCTTTTTGTTAAATATGGTAATACATACTATTTGACAATATCAAATTTAATTGCAACCCATCTCATTTGACAGACAGTTGACACTTAAACTTGCGCGTTATTTTTTTCCGAACCGTTGAACCGAACCGAAACCCCGGTTCAAAGACCAAAAAAGCCGCTTTGACGAACCAATCCAAAAGTGGTGAAATGGTTTGAACCGCTGAGCCGAACCGACCAAGTTTTCCATCCGGTTCACGTCCCTGTAAAAAACAACCCGCCACACGCAAATAAATTAGTGATCAGCTGTTTAAATAGAATTGTCGAGCAAGCTGACTTACCGCCGGTTTCACCAGCAATTTAAATGGAAAATGATTTCTTATTTTCTGCCAATTTCCAAATAAAATTCAAAAAATTAAAATCATATTTGCTTTCGTGAAATTGGCTTGTTAGTTCGAATTGTAAAATTGAGTGAACAAAATTTGGATAGCTAAAATATGGCGGTTTAATAAAAGGTCACTTAATTGGCGAATGTGCGGCCGCTGTGGTGTAGTGGTAAGAAGTGCGCGCTTCTACACCGCAGGGCCTGGGTTCAAGCCCTGGTCAAAGCAACATCGCCAAAAAATATAGAAAAGGGGTTTTTTCTTATCAGCGGTCACCCGTCGGCAGGCAATGGCAAACCTCCGAGTGTATTTCTGCCGTGAAAAACAGCTTCTCATAAAAATACAATCGCCGTTCGGAGTCCCTTCCGTTTGTGTGACAACATCAAGGCGCACGCTACAAATCGGAGGAGAAGCTCGTCCCAACACTAACATATGTGTAAGCGCCAATCTATTATTATTTTTATTATTAATTGGTCAATATTGCATTCAACCAAAATCTAATTCGGTTAATTACAGTTGACTGGCCGTAAAAACGGTGTCTCAACTAACCGGTTTCGACTGTATTTAATAGTTACACGGTGCGACCGTAAATTTTAAATACAAAAAAATCAATTTATTCGCAAAACTGTTCACCAAATAAAAAAGAACTGCATTTCTAGGTTTTCTCTCCGACGTCAGGTTTTTTAATTGACTTTGAAATTTGATAATTATGATTTTTTTCAAAAAAAATTAAAAAAAGGTAGTGCAATGTAGAAAAACGGTACGGGTATCAGATTAAATAAAAAATTCTATAGAATTACAGCTCGTTAAATTTTTTGGTGCATAAGGACGATTAGGTATTGAGAATGTCCTTATGAAATTGTATCCTTCAATATCCTTAAAATTTTGCGATAATTGTTTTTGAAAAAATTATAAGTTAAGAACTAATTTACACTCGACCACATCTTCGATTCATCCTTCTAATTTTATTAGTTTAAGAATATTCAAAAAATTAAAAGGGAATTTTCAATACCCATTCCAAAAAATTTTAATATTTTTTGCAAAATTTTCTCTTCATTTGGTACACATACTTTAATTCGCGACTATAATGATTACTTCGTGTGTTTCGAAATTTTTTTATTTTTGTCGCACGGTGTTATATGTACATACGTGCGTAGGAACATCGATTGCTTAAAGTAGTTGTAAGGCCATCTACATATCTAGGCAACGCAATTACTAAATTTTTTTTTCGCAAATTGTTGTTATGCTTAGTGTAAAGGTCGCAATTATCGATCCATAGTTTCAACCGGTAAACTAGAGAAAAGCATCAATAGATTAGATTTCGCTGTATTAAAATTTAAGACTTTTCTCACTATATAAGCAGTATTGGCTTCGAAAGATAGCCAGTGCCACTTAGGAATTTATATAACTACATACTCGTATAAAGTTGAAATAAAAGAAAAGAATTTTTGTGTGACTACCAAAGCAAAATGCAGAGTTTTTATGAAAATAAGAGTATATTCCTAACTGGTGGCAGTGGTCTCCTGGGAAAAGGTAAATAAGCAGGAATACCAAATTGTATTTACTAGTGATGTATACTTGTACCTTTTCGACGAAATGTAGCTAAATTGTAGTACTAACCGTTTCTATGTAAACTATAAAAAATATTAAAACAGCAGGAGTTCCTTGTGGAACTATATACCCATCCGTACTTGGACGGTAGCTGTTCAAGTGTGGGTTAGAGCCATAAACCTCCTTGAAAAAATAATTCCAGCAGTATGTGATCTAGGACAGCCGAACAACAGTGAAAACCACAAAAAAAAAACTAAAATTCAAATCAAAATTGTAACGGCATCGACAACCACTAAATATGAATGGCATTGTACCAAAGTTGCAATAATTAGAGAAATGATATTAAAATACAAATGCGACAAATACATATGTATATATAGAGCGCTTGAAATGGCTGGCTTGTGATCAGGGCTGCCAACTATACTTAGTGCCATATCGAGGATAAAAAAATGCCAAAAAGTGCAAATAGAAAAATAAAAGTGCCAAAAAAAGCTGCCACGGCACGGGTTGAGCCAAGATGACAGCCCTGCTTGTGTTGGATGGATGTGTATTACGGTGGTCCTAAATAAGGGAAGTCGGAATTTTAACTCTCACCCCCCCCAGGATTGCTCGAATCGAAAAAAATTTACACAAAATTTTTTTATTTTGAAATCAAAAATTATTTAGTGGTAGCTCAAAACGCTCAAAATTTTTTATGTATTTTATATGGGGAAAAACCACCTTTCGTAGAAAAGTCTGCTTCTTTTCAGGAGATTTCCAATAACAATGCCCCATTGTTTATTTAACCACTTTTTAATAATAAAAATTTTTTATTTATACCCTGATTCCATTTTCTGGGGATTTTGGTGGACCAATAAAATATAGTTACTATGAAAAAATGGTTAAATAAATAATTGAGTATTATTATTGGAAATCTCCTGCAGAGAAACAGAGTTTTTCGATCGAAAAATATTGATTTTCAAGAATTCCATACCATTTCAACGAAAAGTTTTTTCGGCGTTTTGAGCGACCTCTAAATATTTTTCGGTTTCAAAATAAAAAATAAGGGTATATTTTTTTCTATACTGAGCAGCCCTAGGGTGTGAGAGCATAAAAATTCCGACTTTACATTTTCATATGCATTTTTGGGCCACCCTACTGCATTAATGCGCAGTAATTTCAATTATGATGTATAGAGCAACAGCCGGCTACCAACATTCGCTATCTCTATGGTGACCAGTAGCTCGTTTCTGTAACTCTTCTCTACCGATTATTTCTCTACTGGTAGAGAATATACGTCATTCTCTACTACTCATTAGCAGTAGAGAACAGAGCGGCGAATTCATATCTCAATTCGCCTTGGTAGAGAATTGTTACAGAAACGAGTTACAGATCTCTGTGAACAAAAATCGAGACATTTCTAAAGCATCGATTCCGAACTTACGATATTTTTTTTAAACATAATCAGCCTTATCATCCCAGCAAAAAACACGATTACCACAGAAACGAAAGTGGAAACGAGCTTGGCGATGGGAATCGCTTACCCTTTCGCTTCAAGAAGGCCTTATTTTAACATGGGCATGTCATTGGAGGTAAGCCCTTACCCGCAGCGTTACCTTCAAACGAAGGGAGAACGCATGGATAAACAGAATCCAGAGAAGCGAACAAAGAATGCCTTACAGAGAAACTAATGTAGAATGCCTAGATAAGTACATACTTATTTATATTAAATTGTAATCAGAAAATGTCTTAAAAGATTAAAATTCATTAAAATTTTTATAAATCAGCTTTTATACATACATATGTATTTATTTAGGTATTTAGATTTTCTTAAAAATCGGTATGTACATACATGCATATTTAACTAAGCTTAAAATTGTACTTCCTCACTCTTGTACTTCACTTCATTGACTGACTTCAACTTCGCTGCAAATTGAACAAAGCAAAACATGATTTTTATGTGAGACAAATTTCCACAGAAAGTAACGGTAAAAAAGAATTTTTGGGTATTCATTCTATTTTTCAGCTGACTACGATGCAGCATTCTACTTTGCATTCTCCGAAATAAAGCAAAGAAGCGAAATAAAAAAAATATTGTAGGACATTCTACTTTGCATTCCCCGAAATGAAGCAAAGAAGCGAGACAAATAAAATATTGTAGGACATTCTACTTTGCATTTCCGGAAATGAAGCAAAGAAACGAATTAAAAAAAGAAATATTATAGGACATTCTACTTTGCATTCCCCGAAATCAAACAAAGAAGCGAAATAAATAAAATATTGTTGGACATTCTACTTTGCATTACCGGCAATGCCTAAAAGAAGCGGAAAAATTCGAAGGCATTATAACACTATGCCTTCTAGAACACGTTACCACTAAAAGCGATTACCGATTTTTTGCTGGGATGAGTTTCATTTTCCCCGAGCCGGTTCACTTTTCACTTTTGGTTTCCATGGTTTTACTATGGGCGGATGACAAATTTTCGGGTGATTTTTTTTTCAGGCGAAATTCAGGAATTTCGTGCAAAGTTTGAAACTTGGATTTATATGTCGCTTGTGAAAACATAACCCATATTTTAATAAAAAATATACAAAAAATATTCTACTGGATTAAATCAGCGATATGTATTGATTTATAAATTAAAAATGTTTTTTGTGAAATGAAATTTGTTTTTGTATAAATAAGTCCAACGTTTAATTACATTAATTGTATATTTGGAAATGAAGTTGTTAATTAAAATTAAGAGAAATTATTGCTGTAATTAATTTGCCTTGCACGGCAGTAAGTAATAAGTGTAAGTGAAGATTTAATTTGATATCGTTTTTTTGCGGCGTTTTTTTATAATTCGTTTTTTTCGTAATACAGTTTTTTTTTTACGATTTAAAACCTGAATAAAAAACCATGATTAATAAAAAAAAACGATTTTTCGGAAACGGTGCCCATCCCTAACATTTTAGCAAGCTCTGGCTACTTTTCTTTGTGTATTGCTTTTTTTGAAAGTATAGCTTATTATTAAAAAAAAACAGTAAATCAAAATTTCAAACTTTGTAGAACATTTATAAAAATTCGATGCATTTTTAACAAATGGTGATCGAAATTTTAAACATTTTAATCTGATTTTTTAGAATTGTTTTGCAAAGTGCAAGTTTGAAGTACATAGCTTGCACTTACTGTCGATTATTGCAATTTTTTGTTCGCGCATTTTCTTCCATACAAAGTATGTTCGACAACTTTTCTGTATGAAGAAAATGAGCAACACCTTCGACAAAAAAAAAATAAAAAAAAATAATTTAAATCAACCATTCGTTTTAGTTACTAAGGGCCGGATTCACAGTGCTTAGTTAAACGTGTGTTAACTTAACCACCAATACGAGTTTAACTATGAATTTATATTCAGAGTTACATAGTTAACTATGGAAATTCATATCGCTTGAAAAAATACAAATTCTAAAAATCAAGACTTTTCTATACAAATTTGAAATTCGTTCCACAAAAAAAAATTTAATTTCACAAGAGTTTAACTATGGGGGCATGCTGGTTTAAGCTTTTGTTAACTGAGCGTTGTGAATATGAAAATCAATAGTTAAACTCTTACTAGTGGTTAACTACGCACTGTGAATTTGGCCCTTAAACTTTACACTTTGACTTGAATAGGTTACATAACTACCTAGTTAGAATGTTTTTAAGAAATCTAATTGAAAAGCTCAAAACTTTGATGGAACTTTGTCGAAATTTGCTAATTTTTGTACAAAGTTTGAAATTATGACTTACATGGTCTTTATTAGATAACGAGCTACACTTTCATAAAAAGAAAATAATAAACATTATATAATCGACAGGGGAATAGCCAAAGGATGCTAAAATATCTCTTCCCTATTTATATTTTCGCCACTGTATCTACAGCTTCTATATTTCATATCCATGAATTTTTTGAAGGAAGTATTAATGTATTTTATAATTTCACTAAATTAAGGTTTGAATCATTTCATTAAAAAACAAACTTAACAAATAATAATAAATACCTTATAAAAAATGATACAAGAATGATAGACTGTAATAGCGATAGTACCATTTAAATAGACAGAATAAAACACAACCAAACCTAACATATAAAATAAGGATTCTAGTTAGCTGTGTTTATGGCTCCCTTATATTCGATGTTCTTTGTGAAAACGAAAGTGATTACGCTTGTACGAGAACTTGGTTTTGGACCAGAGTATAATAAATAAGTAAAGAAAACACTGAAAATCGGGATTTAATCGGTACAAATGTTTGTGGCTCGTAGATATCGTCTTTGGTTTCATCTTCAAATTGAAAAAAATCCGAGCGTAAAACCATTCTTTTAATTAATATAGTTTTATGTTTAAACAAATAAAACTGTACACAATATCTTTCATTTGATATCCATATTGTACCTTTAGGTAATTATAAAAAGGTGGACAACACCCTTATTCGGGTTGAAAAAACCCATATTTTCCAAAAACAAAATTTTAGTACAAGTCGTTAAAGCAGTCGATATTATAACATAATAAGAGTATACACAATCTGGTGCATATGGTCTTACATGCGCATATTTCGGCGCATTTCCAAATTTGTGTTCTTCTAAACGCGAACCATACACCAATATAGTGAAAAAATGATTTTATGAATTTGCAAAAAATGCTTTATTCCAAAAAGTGCACAAAAATAGCTAGTCTTTATTTATATTCTGTTTTCAAACATAAGAGACAATACTTTTAAATACAAGAATAAAAAAAAAAATATTCTTACATACCTACTTTTTTAAATCAATTTATCAAAAGCTACAATTCCTTTAAATTTATAAAACCTCAAACCAACATTTTATTTCAGAGAATGTATTTTTGGCATTTTATCCATGAAGATGATACTCATGGCTATGTTCTGATCAAAGTTCTTAGCGCCAATTTCAGATGAGAAAGTTTAATTTTGGTAATGCCATTCAACATTCGTTGGTTTTCTGATCACCTTTATTTAGATATGCCAAACAGGTGGCACCACTGTTGTCTGCCCCTTGAAATTTATGTTGCATATGTTTATTTGTACACAGTTTAAGTTGAACAGCTAATTATTGTTTGGTATAAACACCGGGTTGCATATCTCAGATTTAAATAGCCTATATTGGTCACTTAAGTACAGGTGAATATACTATATAATCTGAAAATTAACTTTCAGTTAATCAACAACCTCTACTTAAATGGCTCATCTGAAATAGGCCTTTATTCAGTTTGTTAACTTTAGTACTTTCTGTAGGCGGATTACTTATATTATAGTGAAATTTCGTTATAAATGGTTTAGTTTTTAAATTACCCTTATAAAAATTACAATTCCGTTCACATTGCAAACAATAAATTTTTCGATTTTTAACTTTTCCTGTTCCATATATGTATGATGTTCAATGACAAGATTTCTAACTTTCACAGTGTTACTCGAGAGCTTGATGCGTAAGACTGAAGTGAAATGCATTTACATGCTGATTCGTGCCAAACGCAATATCACTGCTGAGGAGCGAATAAAGAAAATTCTCGCCGGTCAGGTAATAAGTAATAATATCTTGTTATATAAACATTGTTAAAAAAAAAAAAAACACTTTTTAATTTACCTTCAACAGCTCTTCACAAAAGTAAGAAAGTTAAAGCCCAATGCACACCAACTCATCACACCCATACATGGCGATTGTGCACAACCGAACTTGGGTATCTCCGAGGAAGATCGAAAAATATTGATTGCAAATGTGGATGTGGTGATCCATTGTGCAGCTACAATACGTTTCAATGAGCCACTCTTTGATGCGCTGCTCATCAATGTAGTTGCAATGAGAGATTTATTAGAAATGGCAAAGGAGATGCGGCAACTAAAAGTGAGTCCTTACTAAGTAATTAATATGCTCTTGTATTCATACATATCCCCATACTAAATATTCGCTTGCCCTCACAGTCTTTTGTACACATATCAACCGCTTTCTCAAACTGTGTTCTGCCGCACATAGAGGAGCATGTCCATCCGGAAATTCTTGGTATCAGCGCACGCAAAACACTTGAAATTGCCACGCTGCTCGGCCCAGAGCTTACAAATAGTTTGACTGTGAATTTGGTGCGCAGCTTTCCCAATACTTACACTTTTACAAAGGCGCTGGCTGAAGAGCTGATTCTGAGTGAACGCGACAATTTGCCAATTTGCATTATGCGGCCCGGCATTAGTAACTATATTCATATCTGATCTGCGGTATATTTGTGTTACCCGTAGTACTTTTTTATATTTCACAGTTACTTCTACATACGCCGAACCATTGCCGGGATGGATTGATAACTTTTACGGGGCAGTGGGCACCTTAATGGCCGTAGCGCGAGGTTCACTACGAGTACTATTTGGTCATAACCATCATCCCATATTCCTGGTGCCAGTTGACTTTTGTGCGAATTTGATTTTGGCATGCGGCTACAGCACTGGACACGTGGAAGATGTTGATAAGAAAACGGTCCGCGAGCCCACAGTTTACAACTTTGTACCGACTGATGGTAATCAGATTACCCAAGGTGAATTATTAAGATATACCGCTCGCTACGCAAAAGAACGTCCTTTTTCAAACTTACTGTGGTACCCATTTGTGATGGCGGTTGGTTCGGTGAGGCTGGAAAAGTTTCTGGGAATTTTATTGCACCTTTTACCAGCATTTATTCACGACATTTGGTTGCGATTTCAAGGCAAAAAGACGAGGTAAGCTTCTTTTCCAAATAAACATATTATTAAGTATTTACTTTAGTAAGCTTGCTTCACTCTTCCAGAACGGTTCGCATGTTTAAAAAGCAGGAGCAATTTCTTAGTGTATTGAACTATTTTAAAGCGAACTTATGGACTTTTGATTTGGCGAATACTCAGCATTTGTGGAACCGTCTCTCAACGGAGGATCAAGTGAATTTTGCATTCAATATGTCTGCGGTAAATTGGCAACATTATTTTCGAGATATGATATTCGGCTTGCGCCAGTATTTGGTTGCTGAGGAAGACGCGACTCTACCCAAAGCTTTGAAGCGCTTGCAGATGTAAGTGCAACAGATAATAAACCTAGGATAAGAAATGTCTACTTAATTCTCTTCTCTTTTAAGCTTTAAGTGGGCGCATCGTTCAATTCTGATTTTGTTGGCAGTGGGTCTACTACTATGCATTCGTGTAATAATTAGTTACTTTAAGTGAAAAAATGTGTGTAAAATTAAAATTAAAATTTTATACAAATAGTCACCTAAAAGAAAAATAAAAAAAAATATTAAAAGGCTGAGTTCGAAATCAAGTTGAAAACCAGAAACAATCATTACCGACCTCATGGTCACCCCACATAGCCGTATTGGTATCTCAGAGGAACCAAATTAAGTTATGATGCCGCAGAGCTAGCTAGAAAAAGGAATTAAAGAAATACAACGGCATAACATAAGTTCCTTCGGACTTATAATTTTATGCGACTATTTGAATCCCCCAAGCGTGTAGATTTGCTTATCCATGGGCCTTTCCAGGATTTGGCGCGCTGTTGAAAAGGCTGTTTCCATGATAATTGGAGCAAATAGTAGGATCTCTTTTCTTATGGATTCTATGTATAATATTCAGGCATGAAATCTGCAGTCAGACTCAGGGAATCAGGACTCTGGGAAACTTGCTAATTCAGGCTTCAATAACATCCAAGCATTCAAAATGTCTGATCCAGTATGGCGAATGATTTAAAAAAATGACTAAACTTTTATGAAACTTTATATAAGAGGTTTTCGCTGTAGTTAATTCCAAATTTGAAGTTAGATCCAATAAGATAGATGATTAAAAAAAATTATTAAATTTTTATGAAACTTTCCATACCGTTTTTTGTGGTAGTTGATTACGTATCTGAAGTCATATTTTGAAAATTAAAAATGGCGGAACCTATATGGCGGATGACTTTTAAAAAAATTATTAGGTATATTTTTATGGTTTTTTCCATAAGGGCGTTTTGGGGGTAGATGATTACGAATCTTACAAAAGAAAAATACTTAAAAAAAATTATTACATTTTTATAAAACTTTCTATAGAGGGGTTTTTGGGGTATCCTATATGGCGAACGGATTTGAGAGGTATCAGAAAATGAATTCCTCGATGTAGAACTTACAACGAAGGAAAAATAAATACGAAATACTTTAAAATAAATACACACAAACAAAATTTCAAAATTAAAAAAATAAGCAACTAAAAACTAAAAAAAATAGAGTTCTAAATAGCGCCCTGAAACCTCCAAGCGGTGGGCCCTGGATACTACATTTGTCGTAGGCCAACTGCAGGCGTTAGAGTAAAAATGCAGATTCGTTAAAAACTCCCATACATCAGGTATTATAAATATTTAATATATATTTTTTTTAATACATTCGTCCGCCATATTGGATTCATTATTTTGTATTTTGAGAAACTAATACCTGTATCAGATTGTGATGAGCCGACCAACAACCCTATGAAATTTAACTTGAAACATTAATTGTCCTACGAGAATATAGGGCCTGCGAAATTTTTTATGTAAATCTTAAAAGCGGCATAAATTCTTTATAAGGAACAAAATGATCCTAAAGTACTTCAATTTCATTTTCAATTGAGGTTAATGTCAATATAGTAAAAGTGGGATGCCAAGAAAATTGCGTAGGAGTCAGTTCAAGGTAAAACGCACCTGAATTTGAAAGATAAGCATTCTTTTGAAGAAAAATAATGGATATAAGGTTTATATGTATGTAGCTATTTTAACACTTCAAATAATCTATACATATAACACGCGAAGGGAATTTTTGTTCAGGATAAAAGCTCTGTACCGTTCGCCTGATTTGCCAAACTGAGATGTCAAATTAAAGCGCTTGGACTGTAGATGTGCAGTAGGTTTTACTTTTTTGAAAAGAGTTGCCAACTTTTTTTAATTATATTCAAATTATTTTAAAAAAATATATCAATTATTACGAAATGGGTATCAATCGAAATGTTTCTTTGCTGGAGTAAAAAAAATCACATTAAGTAAGAGAAACATGTATCACCATATGGGTGCCAAACGAAAGGGGCTTCTGAAAGTAGTAGTTACAAAATATTTTGAAGAGGGTTGCCACCTGCTTGATATGTCGAATTTAGTTTACTTATACCCAAGTTACACAAAATATCAAAATATTGATATCAAACGAAGGAGTGTTAAGAAATCTTTAGTTGGAACTCTAATAATATTTTTGAGGTGTTGGTGGAGGGTCACCACCTACTTAAAATTTTAAATTTAAAATACTTTATAAGTTAAATGAATTATTAAAATATGGGCATCAATCGAAGGGGGTTTCAAAATGTCTAATTTCTGAGATGTATTTAGCGGAGTTGTTTGAAAATTAAAATTCCACTAAATTCATCAATTAGATTACTAGAATATTCTTGGATTGAAAAAGGTTGTCAACGAAGCGATATTCTGCGGAAATCCGCAATAAAATCCGCGTTTCGCTAACTTTAGTTAGAAAAATCTTGCCGTATTCTATAGGAAACCGCAATAAAATTTTACGGTTTGCATAAATCCGATGTTTAACACCTTACTAAATATATCTCATCATAAGTTTTCGAAAATAAATTACAAAAAATTTTAGATTCTCACAAAATAAACCATCTCGTCATAAAGAAAAATAATTTGAAAGTAGTTCTTGAAAACCCCCCATTTTTTTAACCACGTTTTTAATAGAGAATTAAACAAGGACAACGATGGTATAATTTTGGATGCCTAATTTACTGGTCTTCACTATGCAAACCAACTTCAAAAAGTTCAGCTGTTAATAGCTAAGTTAGTTTTAGGACAATCTTGACCATATTATATATAGAAATATTAAGCCCGTTTCTTTTCTTTAAAACAACGTTAAGATGAAGTCTCTACGATGAGCAAAACCCCAGATACAACGATTTGAAGAAGTACATGATTAGTCAGAATCACGAAAAATGCAAACTTTGACAGAAGAAAAAAAAAATTCCGAAGAAAAAAATTAAAAAAAAAATTTCCTCGAATACATGTTAGCTTATATCATGTATAGAACCCATATACAAATTTGTAGCGAATCGGAGCCATGACATATATAATTTTTTTTACGAAATCCGTCCGACTTAAAAAAGAATGGCTCATATCTCAGTGCTTGTTTCGTGTGCAGGGATCATCAACGTCTGAACGTTTAAGTTCTTTTAAGTGGCAAGTTCCAAGCACAGCGATCAAAACGCGGAAACGAGGATGACAGAGTCAGGACTGAGTATCGCCGAGTATCTGTAACTGCATAACCAGAATAATGTAATATGTAGTTAATTAATATGGAAGCGTTAACACTCCTTCGCCTTAGTTGCTTTTAAGGTTTTTTCAAAACCACAAAACTCTTAGAAGAACTCTTGCTCATTAGGATATGTTANCTCAGATGATAGCAGAGTTTACGCTTAAATGGTCTGCATAAAAATGTTGGAACATTTTGTCAACGGAATGAAAATATTAAGATTTTTGAAAGTATTTTCAAATCGGTGCTACTAGCGTAAATCTTTGTGTTTTCCGTATTTTTTTCGCAAAATTCTTTAAGTAAAATAAAGAATAAATTCTTTTAATTCCAATGGAAAATTAATACCGCTTTTTTTATTTATTTTTTAATTGCTTTTTCTTTGTATGGAGAGTAATGCACCCCAAAGTATACACATAACAAAATATGTATGTATTCATATAAGCACAATACAAAAATATGGAATGTGTGCAACTATGCCTTAATCGAAACTGTGGTCTAAATAATTTAACAAAAAATAAAATTTTCCGCATTCTTTTTCTGTTCCTTTCCTTTTCTTACCCCTTTTACAGCTAACAAAAACAAGCAAGTTTTTCCTGTTAGCAGTCGCTGCCCCTCGGAATGGTAAATTCCCGAGAAATTATTTATAAAAAACATTCGGATGCAGGGGAAATGGAGAAGATGCTCGGTCAAATGTTTAGCAAAACTTGGAGCGCCAAATATTTATTTATACATATTTATTTTTTATTTATGTAGTGAAAATATTTTTATGTTAACAACAAAGCACTGAATTCCCTAAAATTTGGCCAGAAATTATTCAATGAATTAATATTTATTTAAAACTATAAAAAAATGTTTATTCTAATAAACGTTTATGTATAAAAATTAAACAAATATAATTGACAAATAAAAAAAAAAGTTTTTTTTCGTTATTTGTTGTGCTATTAATATGTACACACTGAGAATAATGTGACCCACAAAAATGTTCTCTAGAAAAAGTTCTCAAATAAAAATGTATCACGCAGAAAGATTTCTTATTGTTTTCACGTACAAATTTTCATTTATTTTTTTATAAACTAGCTTGGGTTTTACACCAAGTTTTCATACACACATACCAACTTATATGCAAATTAAATTAAAAATATTGATATACTATTTTATTTCTGTTCTCATTGATAAACTACCACATCTCAGTAGCTTAGAAAAATAATTCCAGAGGTATGAATCCAGAGAATTTTAGATCATATTGCAGAAAAAGGGGCAGATTGCATTAAATTCGAATTTCGTTAATCTCAATAGCAAATGCAAATACCCTTAAATACTTTTTAATATACGCTGCGTGTAAATTTCTCTTGTTTCCAGTAATTTCGCCTTTTTCCATAATTATAGGCTTAATTTCATACATGAAGTATGACAAATTTTTGATTGAAGAACGCCCTATCTCAGAATTTGATTGAAGAATGCCCTATTTCAGAATTCGGTTCAAAGACATCCTATCTCAGCTGCCGATGCAAACACGCCTTATCTCAAGATATTTTCAGTTGAAAAAGGGCGTTCTTTAACAAAATTCTGAGATAGGGCGTTTTCAATCAAATTTTGAAGTAGGTCTTCTTGAAAAGTTTTCTGANACTATTTTATTTCTGTTCTCATTGATAAACTACCACATCTCAGTAGCTTAGAAAAATAATTCCAGAGGTATGAATCCAGAGAATTTTAGATCATATTGCAGAAAAAGGGGCAGATTCCATTAAATTCGAATTTCGTTAATCTCAATAGCAAATGCAAATACCCTTAAATACTTTCNTAAAAATATTGATATACTATTTTATTTCTGTTCTCATTGATAAACTACCACATCTCAGTAGCTTAGAAAAATAATTCCAGAGGTATGAATCCAGAGAATTTTAGATCATATTGCAGAAAAAGGGGCAGATTGCATTAAATTCGAATTTCGTTAATCTCAATAGCAAATGCAAATACCCTTAAATACTTTCTAATATACGCTGCGTGTAAATTTCTCTTGTTTCCAGTAATTTCGCCTTTTTCCATAATTATAGGCTTAATTTCATACATGAAGTATGACAAATTTTTGATTGAAGAACGCCCTATCTCAGAATTTGATTGAAGAATGCCCTATTTCAGAATTCGGTTCAAAGACATCCTATCTCAGCTGCCGATGCAAACACGCCTTATCTCAACATATTTTCAGTTGAAAAAGGGCGTTCTTTAACTAAATTCTGAGATAGGGCGTTTTCAGTCAAATTTTGAAGTAGGTCTTCTTGAAAAGTTTTCTGGGAAAGGGCGTTTTCGAACCGGCTGCCGAGATAGGTCGATCTTCCACTCAGTCGACGATATGTAGCTGAATCAATCCACTTCAATATTTGTACAGTGTTTTGCCCTTCTTTGCTGAAAATCAACTGATCAACTGGTTACGCTATCCACTAGATTATCTTAGGTTCTAGTTTTCGGCAAAAGCCGCAGTAATTCACCGACATAAGTAATGGACATAATAGGTACTAAGCCACTTTATAAAATATTGATACCGTGCTTTTCAGGCAGGCTCCGCAAATCACTTTTGAGCGAATTTCAACCAAAATCACATTGAATTCAAGCTGAATGGGGTTGAAATTAGCTCGGAAGTGAATTGCAGAACGAGCCTATATATTCGAAGCGAAAAAAAACTATTAAACACCTTACGTTGTATTTCCTTCAGCCATTCATTAGGCGGTCGATGACGCAATGAGAAAAGAATATTTGACTGGCACTTCAGCAATTTAAATNGTTGAAATTAGCTCGGAAGTGAATTGCAGAACGAGCCTATATATTCGAAGCGAAAAAAAAACTATTAAACACCTTACGTTGTATTTCCTTCACCCATTCATTAGGCGGTCGATGACGCAATGAGAAAAGAATATTTGACTGGCACTTCAGCAATTTAAATTCGACAACGAAATGTAGAGATAAAGAGACACCTAGAATATAGAGATAAATTCATTTTTTTTTGTCTGCTGCGATTGAGCTTCACTCTTAATGAGCAGCTGTCAATTTTCCTGTAGGGTTTATATGTGTGTATACAAATTAACATATTCNGCTGTCAATTTTCCTGTAGGGTTTATATGTGTGTATACAAATTAACATATATTTNAGAGAATTTTAGATCATATTGCAGAAAAAGGGGCAGATTCCATTAAATTCGAATTTCGTTAATCTCAATAGCAAATGCAAATACCCTTAAATACTTTCTAATATACGCTGCGTGTAAATTTCTCTTGTTTCCAGTAATTTCGCCTTTTTCCATAATTATAGGCTTAATTTCATACATGAAGTATGACAAATTTTTGATTGAAGAACGCCCTATCTCAGAATTTGATTGAAGAATGCCCTATTTCAGAATTCGGTTCAAAGACATCCTATCTCAGCTGCCGATGCAAACACGCCTTATCTCAACATATTTTCAGTTGAAAAAGGGCGTTCTTTAACTAAATTCTGAGATAGGGCGTTTTCAGTCAAATTTTGAAGTAGGTCTTCTTGAAAAGTTTTCTGGGAAAGGGCGTTTTCGAACCGGCTGCCGAGATAGGTCGATCTTCCACTCAGTCGACGATATGTAGCTGAATCAATCCACTTCAATATTTGTACAGTGTTTTGCCCTTCTTTGCTGAAAATCAACTGATCAACTGGTTACGCTATGCACTAGATTATCTTAGGTTCTAGTTTTCGGCAAAAGCCGCAGTAATTCACCGACATAAGTAATGGACATAATAGGTACTAAGCCACTTTATAAAATATTGATACCGTGCTTTTCAGGCAGGCTCCGCAAATCACTTTTGAGCGAATTTCAACCAAAATCACATTGAATTCAAGCTGAATGGGGTTGAAATTAGCTCGGAAGTGAATTGCAGAACGAGCCTATATATTCGAAGCGAAAAAAAAACTATTAAACACCTTACGTTGTATTTCCTTCAGCCATTCATTAGGCGGTCGATGACGCAATGAGAAAAGAATATTTGACTGGCACTTCAGCAATTTAAATTCGACAACGAAATGTAGAGATAAAGAGACACCTAGAATATAGAGATAAATTCATTTTTTTTTGTCTGCTGCGATTGAGCTTCACTCTTAATGAGCAGCTGTCAATTTTCCTGTAGGGTTTATATGTGTGTATACAAATTAACATATTCATATGTATTTTCATTTAAATTTCATAAGCGAATACAATATTCACACAGGCAAATTGGTGACGTTGAGGTATACGTCGTTGAACAGGAAGATGATTTTGGACTGGCATAATCAAAAAAAAAAAAAACCAAGCAATAAACACAAGAGCTCAGCAGAAAAACAACAATGTGGTTGCTCACACCGGTGCCTGATTATCGGGTCTATGTGTATTTATAAGTAAAAATATTTTTATACNGTCGTTGAACAGGAAGATGATTTTGGACTGGCATAATCAAAAAAAAAAAACCAAGCAATAAACACAAGAGCACAGCAGAAAAACAACAATGTGGTTGCTCACACCGGTGCCTGATTATCGGGTTATCAGGTTGTCTATGTGTATTTATAAGTAAAAATATTTTTATACCCGAGCGCACTTGTGCACAAGGGTATTATAACTTTGTTCACATAACGGTTGTTTGTAACAGGCAAAACGAATCGAGATAGATATAGACAAATGTATACATAAATGATCAGAAT
>NW_016165086.1:0-335 GCF_001687245.7 Rhagoletis zephyria | reverse complement strand
GGCGTAGGACGGATGGTATTGAAAATGGGCGAAATCGGACAATAACCACGCCTACCTCCCATATAACGGTAATTTTCAGAAAAACGAAAACGGCGATATTTTAGTAACTATTGACGATAATTCACTCAAACTTGATACTTACAATGAGTTTCCGACGGAAAACATGAATATTACAAATTTTTGGAAAATGGGCGTAGCCACGCCCACTTATGGTTACATGTGTATATCTTGGTAACCGCTACACCAATTTCTTCCAAACTTGGCACAGTTGTTGGCCTTAGTACAGCATACTAAATGGCTGAAAATATAAATAACCACGCCTACCTCCCATATAA
>NW_016165085.1:21286-28926 GCF_001687245.7 Rhagoletis zephyria | reverse complement strand
AACGCCATTAAGTAGAGCAGTCAGCCAGTCAGTCAGTCGAACAGTCGATTCGGCGGCGAGGTTAGCTAGTAGGTACTATTTAGTTATGTAGTTGGCCGAAACCGTGAATAGCCGTGAAACAATGCGCAAGGCAATGTCAGTGTCAGTCAACACACCCGCCGCATCAACGCTGCCATTAACATTGGCTGCCACACCGGTGTTGATGGTGGTGTTTTGGGTGTTACACCGCTGCCAATGCTTTGGATGAGAGCGACATGTTACCTACCCTATCTTTAGCTTTTGTTTGGCGGTTCTTGAAAGGCTTCAGTGCGTCACATCGCGTTTTTCCTAAGATGCCAAAGATAAGCTGCTAATTTTACATTTACGCAAACTTAACAAAAAAAAAACAAAAAAACAAAAATTAAGACGGGTTATTAAGTCTGAGAATTGAAATTATGCATAACAATAGGAAATTTTAGCGCAAATAAAATGGGTTGTTTAAACAAATATGTGAGAGCCTCTTTTTTTTTAGATGCATGAGTAATTTTCTTAATTTGTCTATTAGGGTGAAATGATTTTTCTTTGCTATTAAAAATGTTTTAGTAAAAGAGAATTTGTTAATATTTGTGGCATTTTATTAGGACAACTTAAGTGACTTTAGAAGTTATGACTTTGACCATTACGGCTACTATGGATATAACTTAAATACATGAGCCCGTGGAAATTATTTCAGATTTAATTTCCACCTTGATCTTAACAATCTGGCATGCAAGTTCACTCAAAATAAAATTTCAATGAAAATCTCATGGCCGCTATGTACATATCGTCACCTGAAATGCAAAAATCCGCCACTGAAATGGAAAAAGTCGTAACTTATATTTTTTAACCGACTTCAAAAAAATTATAAGGTTACCAATTCGTCAGAATATTTTTTTGTGTATGTTACCGCATAACTTTGAATCACGTCAACCGATTTCGACAATTCTTTTTCTATCGGAAAGGTGGTCCCATATTAATTTAGTTTAGATCCGATAGACCTTAATTCAAGAGTTAACTAAAATATGTATTGCAATGTCACACGAAGGAGTGTCAATATGGCCTTAGCTCAAAAATACTTTTGAAGAGGGTTATAGCCTGTTTAAAAGTTCGAAATTAGTTAACTTACACACAATATAAAAATAAAGGTGTCAATCGAAAGAGTGTTGAGAACTCTTTTGTTTGAACATTTGCAATGTTCGAAGAGGGTTGCCAAGTGTCTATACTTTGAAAAGAATTTCCACCTGTTTGAAAAGTCAAATTTTACGGAATATTAAAATATGGGTGTCAATCGAAAGAGAGTTATAAAAACTTCAGTTTTGAAATATCCTTTATTAGGCATTTTAAATGAAGACGTGCGATAGAGTTTTATTTATTGAAGCTAGAACGTTTTTTATCAGTGCAAGGTGATTTGAAATTTGGTGACACTTCACTGAGAAATATCTGCGTGTAATTAAATGGAATATCGCACTTGGTTCGCTTATAATTCTGGCTAACATTTGGAATATTTTGTAGGTTTTTAAAATTAAATTTTGGGCGTTTTAAAGCCATGCGGGTTCACTAGTTGTTCTTAAGCGGCTATCTTATCGATCTTTCTCACTCTTTTGAATACTTGAACAAATTAGGTCTGTTGCAATTAGGCATCCACGTCGACGGCTCTCCAATGTTGACGGTTGACGGTTAAGGGTTAATAACACGAAACTTTACGAAGTGGAAGGAAATCGAAAACAACGGCAAAATATAAATTTTTGTGCTACTTTGAAGATGTTGAGTAGTTTCTTACAACTTCTTTTATTAACTACTTATTTCCTTTTTTTTGTGTGTTACATCAAAATAGTGATATTTTATAAATTAAAACGAAATTTGGTTGAGTGGCATGACTATTTGTGAAAGTGGACAAATCTAATTGCAAAGCCAAATATCAAAAACAAAGGTGCACAGAAATCATGACGTAAGTGGGAAGCCGGAAGATATGTATGTATGTACATAAAAATTCCCCCACTTCAAGCAGCCGCGTATTTCATAATTTAAAAAAAAAACTCCTACAACTATACATACATACATACATAATTGTTAGTAAAAAGTCGGCGAGAAAACAAGAAATGCATAAGTAATAAAATACACGAAAATCTTATTCAAACATAAAACAATGGCACAATTGTAGCTAAAAAAAAAACATCTGGAGTAACATTTAAACGAGTCATGTGTACGAAACGTGATGTAGACACACGAGCGACAAGACAAATAAATAAATTTCCCAGCAATTGTCTTGGCATGCGATGAGACGAGAGACAAGACGATGAGGTGACGATAACAGAGCAGAGAGGCAGAGCACTGTAGGTTATCGTCAAATTTAATAATAGCCGCCGAGGCAAAGTTGAAGATCCACGCTCACGTGAGTGTCAGTGTGTGACTGACAGCACCCACAATTTACGCAGCGATTTGATGGGGCTGTCTTCGCCCTCAAAATAGCTACTAATTTAAAGCTTAAATGAAGTTTGAACTCCATTCTGTTAGCGAGCAACTCCCATCGGCACATACATACCTACACATAAACACATATGTACATGTATGTATGTATGTATGTGTGTACGACGAGGCGCATGCGCTGCTGCTACAATTCAAGAAAGTGCGCGTGTTGCGGAAGTAAAAATAAAACGTGAGTAAAAATACATATTGTGTATGTATGTTGGATTATATGCACATACATACATATATACTTATGTATATAATCATGTCCAGATAAACAAATGGTGCCAGTAAATATTTATGAAAGTACTTTTGTGCATTGTGCGTGGGCGAGTAACATCAAACTCGCTACTTTCCAAAGTTATATTTATAAATTTGGAATTCGGCAGCTGTCGCTTTGGGAGCAACAAACTTAGGATACTACTTACATACGTACATACATATATCGGCAATTAAGTGTTCAAGCGAACGAATAATGAAATTACATTGGTTTTATAATTAGAAACTGTCAGTAAGCTGAAGTTTAAAAAAAAAAATAATTTGGTTGCTAATGACCCAGTTAACCTTTATCCTGTATTCAGGGATTAAAAGTGCGATGTTAAGTATGTATTGGATATTTTAAAGCTAAATAACATCCATTAAGGAACCCGAATTCATAGACTTTTCGCTCATAACGAGCTCATTTAAAATTCCGAAACAGCTCCTTTCTATCTTTCGAAAGACTGATTGAAAGATCTGCTAACGAGTAGATCTTAACGTTATTTTGTTTCACTTTAAGCACTAAGTTCTATGTATACATTTTTCGTTTTAAAACATTATAAACTTAAAATTAAAAAAATTATAATAAAAAAGAAAAATATATATAAAATAAGTTTCCAAAAATTAAATGATATTCAAAATTATGTTTCTTTTTAAAACAATAACATCTAAAAATTTAAAGAATATTGAATTAAAAACAAAAGAAACAAATGAATAAATAAAAAAAAACTATAAAAAAGGAAGAAAAAATATAAATTTTTAAAAATAAAAAGAAACTAAAAAATAAAAAACGTTTTGCAAAAAAAAAAAAACTTAAATTTAAAAAATTAAAACTTGAATACGTTTTCTAAAAATTTGATGAACTAAAAAAACACATACATTTATATTTTTCTAAAACAATAAAATCTGAAAATTAAGAAAATTTAATTAAAAAAAGAAAAAGTTCGCTGTCTGAGCAGTCTAACCTTGTTTCGTCCAAATCGTGTCTAAAAATTAAATGCAGTCGAAAAAATAGATATGCATGAACATATGTGTATTTTAAAAACAAAACTATAAACATTAAAAGAAAATTAAAGTGAGAAAAGAAAAAGAGTATTAAAAAAAAAATATTAAATAAGTTCCCAAAAATAAAAGAAATTAAAAAATACGTTCGTTTTTTACAAATAATAAAATTTAAAATCATCGTCGACACACTGTGTACACTTGCATGGAGGATGAACACAGTACATAAATATAGCGGATTTTTTCTGGAGGTGATCGGCCTTCTATAGAATGCATATATGTGCATATTTGTGTCACATTATCTATAACTTCTAAGAACGATCAAATAGCTATTTGTAAAACACTTTATTAGATGTAACTCGGATCTGAGTCCTGCTCAAAAAAAAAATACTTGTCGCACCATATTGTGGCCACTGATATCGACAATACTAATAACGTTGTCTGGAAATCGGTTGAGCTTACATACATACATACATAAGGTTATGTGCTAAATGCTATTTATACTTTAAAAACCATGTGTGTACGCACTATATCAGTGATATGAAGGGAGTGTAGTATTTGTAGCATCAGAAACCCAGAGGCAAACACTAAATCAGATATGTATGTATGTTTGTAAGAATGTATGTGAATTTGCTTGGAACTTGTGGAGGAGCTGCGATATGTCAGCAACAGCGCCACAGGGGCACACACCAACAATTGATTATCGCGGCCGCTAATGCAGCCACATATGTATATACATATGCATGTTTGTTTGTCTATACATAGCATTTATATACATACATCAATACTAATGCATGTACATTAGACCGTGCCACCTCAAGAGCAAACAAAAAAGTGTATTTTTGCAAGGTAATTTAAAAAAAAAAAAGTGCCGATCTACGGGCCGCTTTTTTTAATTTTTCGATGACATCTACGTTTGGCAATAAAAAAATTCGTCTAGAGAATTCTATTGGAATGATCAAAAAACCAAAAAACGTTCCTAGCAAAAGCTTAATGATTTTTGTAGAGCTTTAATTTACTGGCATTAGGGTGGTAGGGTTTGAGATATGATGAGTAAGTACTAAAACCGGTTATTTGAGATCAATGAACTTTGGAAAAAAAAAATTGTCGGGAAAATATTACTGAAAATCGACAAGAAAATGAAAAAAACAACGAAAAAATTAGGGATCGTAGGGGTATTTTGTCGGTCCGATCCCAAAAAACAAAAAATCGAAATTGCCTTGCAAAAAAAATTTAGACTCAGGAGCGTACAGCGAAATTGTCTTTTTCTGGTACAATCTAATGTATCTACATATGTATGCTCATACGTATTTGAAAAAATTGCGTTGTTTTTTGTTTTTTGTTGTATCTATCAATGCAATTGTTGTTAGTTGTATTGTTAGAGCAGTGCATTGTTTTTGCTTCGACTCGCGCCACAACATAAAATGTGTGACATAATCAGTGCAATAACAAAAACAACAGCCAAATGTTCACTATTTATGCGCCACATTTTGTAGTTTAAGCTGCCACATTTTCGCACACACACACACACACACACAACTGTCGATTCATCGCTCACAGTACTGATTGTTGTAGCCGACACTTGTGGGGGTTGGCAATTGTGAAGGCAGACAACATTGGTGACGCAGCGTTGACATATTGAGAGTTCAATGAACCAACAAATAATAACAAATGCGCCGCCACCAACGCAACCGCGCTAATTTTTGACACAGGGACACACATACATATGTACATACATCGACGCTTGCATGCTTTTGCACTGCTTGTGTGTGCATTGTATTCATTTAATAATAATAATAGATTGGCGCTTACACATATGTTAGTGTTTGGCCGAGCTTCTCCTCCGACTTGTGGCGTGCGCCTTGATGTTGTCACACAAAGCGGAAGGACCTACAGTTTTACGCCGACTCCGAACGGCGATTGTATTTTTATGAGAAGCTGTTTTTTCATGGCAGAAATACACTCGGAGGTTTGCCATTGCCTGCCGAGGGACGACCGCTGTTAAGAAAAAACCTTTTTCTATATTTTTTGTGATGTGTCTCTGACCAGGGCTTGAACCCAGGTGCTGATGAGTGAAAGCGCGCACTGCTTACCACTACACCACAGCGGCCGATTGTATTTACTTAGTAGTATTTTATTGTGACTAAAGTGGTAGGCCGCAACTGCTGCTGAAAGTGCGCCACTCCTCCACCTCCTACTCGCGGGCCCCTCTTAGTTAAGGTAATCTCTATCGCATATAAGCGACAACAATTGCAAAAACCAACAAGCAGCAGCGGCATTTGGTTGACAAACAACAGGCAGTGAGGTGAAAAGTGGTAGCAGCACTGGTGACAACAACACGAACACTAAAAACGCAGCTATCAACTCTACAAACACGCCAACTATGTACATACATATGTATGTATGTATGTTAGTATGTAGGTGTGTTTCAGTTGAGCTTAGTGTGTTAAGCAATTTGTTGACAATGTTGTTTGTGCGGTATTTTATAGCTTTTGTTGTATATAATTTTTTGTATATGGTTGTACATAAAGCTCTTATGTTTGCTGACCTCACGTTTATTGTGTTGCGGTGCGTGAATTTAATTTGCGCCTGCGCAGCCTTTTTTGCCAACAAACAACTTGCTAATTCAATATTAAATGAAACATATAAACACAAAATCGGGGCGAATCGACACGAATCGTACCCGACGTATGAATTGCTGGGTAAATTTTCTTTCTAAATAAATTTCTAAAAATATTTGGAGTATGCAGTTTTGTAGCCCACTGTATCTGAGACTTACCGTTAATTTTCGGATTTTTTTTTTTCTTGATTTTTGTTCTATTTAAAAAAATCGTTGTATGGAATTACTAATTACTGACATCGCACACCAAAAAAAAATGCCAAAAATCAAGTGTAAGGCTCAACTACTTCAAAGTTGTACTTTGTTACCCTAAAAGTGAATGGGCTATAAAATTACATACACAAAATATTAAAAAAAAATATCTATATAAAAAGCTCGAAATTTTTAGGAGAGTTTGTTGATTTTTTTTAATATTACACCAAGATCGAAACTTGGATTTATACGGTTTTTGTTAAAGAATAAAAAAATAAAAAAATATAAAAAAAAAGTTTAAAAAATAATAAAATAAAAGGTCAACACTTGTCAATATATCAGTGTCGTTTACAGTCAGTCAATAAAATTTAGGTACAGCGAATTTTTTACACTACCGGCAACTATTTATTAAATATTTTATTTTTCGCTAAGTTTTTATAAAAATATGGTTAATTCTACAACAAAAACCCAAAAAATCAGAGTTGCAAACCTTATACAAAATTAAAGAAAATACTCATCCAAATATAGAACTTTTTATTTATGCTCTTTAGACAAAAGTTGAGTAAGCAGTTTTTAAGCCCATTCAATTTTAATATAACAAAAGCAAGTTTGAGGTAGCTAGGACTTACCAATAATTTTTAGCAATTTTTTTTTTTGTTGAAAGTGTCGCTCATTTTCTCCATATAAAATAATGTTCGGTAATTTTTTTATATGGAAAAAATGTGCGACACCTTCAACAAAAAAAAAAAAAAATTGCCAAAAATCAGAGGTAAGTTCCTCATACTTGCACTTTATTGTACTAAATAAAATTGAATGGGCTAAAAAACTGCATACTCAACTTTTTTCCAAAGTACTTTCGCAGAACATTCTTTAATTTTGCACAAAGTTTGGAACTCAGATTTTACCATATTTTTATAAAAAAAAAAACTAGCGAAAAATAAAATATTTAAAAAATAGTTGCCCTTGGGAGCGTGGAGAAAACGCTTCAGCTTCTACCCGATATTCATTAGCTAATAAGTCTCCAAACCGCTTGCAACCACCCACGGGCTATCTACTTTATTTCCCATTGAACTACTTTAAAATG
>NW_016165085.1:0-14899 GCF_001687245.7 Rhagoletis zephyria | reverse complement strand
CTTCATTGTTGACGCTGGCGGAATATTGAAGGCGGATTAATAGATATAACAATGTAGAACAAAAAAAAAAAAAAAAAATACCATAGAGAATGTTGCAGACGCAGGAAAACAATCAAAAGAAAAACACTGAAAAATAAAAGAGTTAAAAATCACGCGCACACACACACTCTAATCTATGAATGCCAATGGAGGCAATGATGAGTTGGACTGAGTTCACAGAGACAACTGCTGAACAGACAGTCTTCAAAAACGATTCGTTAAACGTAGAGACAGACTATGAAATTACATAGATGTATAGCCAACACAATGGCAGCCAACAATCAAAAGCAGAATATAATACAAAGCAGTGGAAAATTAAAGTCAAAGAATGAAAAAATGTGGATGAAACTAAAAAATCTAGCAGAAATTAATAAATGAAAAGAGAAAAATACTAAGTAATCTCCGTCAAAATTAAAGCAAGAAAACTATAATAAATAAAAAATTCTATCAAAGCTTAAAGATTACTATGTACTCTACGAGACCGTAAGAGCAGCAAGATACATTGCTAAATCTGAGCTACTGTACGCTGTCCGTCGCGACGACGTTAAAGGGCCATTATGGGTGGGGCAGAAAATGCGCGCAAGTGCTCGTTAATTGGTCAATGACTGTGAAGTCGAAGTTGAAGAGTTAAGGCGGAGGAGACGTTTTGTGGGGATTGCCATGGTGGCAGCATAAATTTAATTAGACTGCGCTGCTGCGGCGGAATAAAAGCACAAAAAAACAAAAATGAAAGAAAAATTAAGAAGCTGCTGAACATACATATGTATCTATGATTTATCTCAGTGCTCTTGATGTTATGTAGGAAACTGAAAATATAGTTACTACTAGTATTCGCTCAGCGGTTGAAATTCAACCACTAAAACTGAGGAGAGTTGAGGTGAGTTAAGGTTATTTGGGTTAAGGTGAGCTGAATTGAAGCGAAATGAGTTTAGGTGAGGTGAGATTTGATAAGTTAAGGTGAGTTTATCTGAGATGAGGTGATTTGAAATGAGCTGTGATGAGTTGAGGTGAATTGCGTTGAACAACATAACATAACATAATATCGCATAACATAACATAATATAAGATATGATAACATAACATAACACAACATAATATAACATAACATAATATAACATAACGTAACATAATATAACGTAACATAACATAACATAACATAACGTAACATAACATAACATAAAATAACGTAACATAACATAACGTAACATAACATATCGAAGCATTACCTAATAAAATGCAACTTCTCAAAAAGGAGAAGATGGATTTTCTCCAAAGTCTCTGAAAATGTTACTAGTTCACACAATTCTTAAATTATTAAATTTTTAATGTTTATTGTTAATTAGTTTTAAGTTTATGAAGGACTTTCTTTAGTAAAATTTTGTCGAAAAGTGTCATTTGTCCACAAATTGGCAGCCAACTTTGGCTTTGTATGAAATACGACAAAATGTGATCAAAATTTCTACTAAATTAACGACACTTTTCACTTTTTTCAATATCTCGGAAACTAAAGGAGATATCCAATCATGGAGGGCGTCCTTTATAAGATATTGATTAGTTTAATATGACTGTACAACCAATTAGATTTTTACCAAATTATCGAAAAAATTTAAGTAAATATATCGGAAAATAAAGGAGATATCTAAAAATTGATAACACCAATCGAAAGACATTAATTCAAAATATGTAACTGCATGTAGAACTAAAAATGGTCAAAATTGCGCTTACGACAATCTTTTACCCGGGCGACGATATGTAAGTATAAGGAATATAGAGGTTGATACCCGTCTCCAATGCGAACAAGGCAATATGTAGATATAGCGTAGAATTGTTATTTTATTTGTTAACTACAAGCATGAGTCGATGGTAAAAGTAAAGTATGTAGTGTGTTTGTTCTTTATCCATAAAAAAAAATGGACGCGACCACTCCGATTATTACGAAAATGGTAATCGGTACGAAAAAAAGATATATTTTTTGAAATAACCCCATATAAAAATTGGCTTAACCACTCCGCTTTTCTCAGCATCAAGATCCGGCTCTATGGTAACTGGTACAAAATACCCGGGTCTTAAAAATTGGTAACCCGTAAAGAAAAACCGATTTAATTTTTTAAATCACCGTGAAGTGAGTAAAGTGTCAACAAATCACGATCACTTGAATTTGTTTACGGGCAGGAGTCTATTTGGAAGAGCTTGGTATTGGCTCAGTCCCTACGAGTGACTGTGTCAATGGCCATCTCTCTTGTCTGATTTCTCTTCCGGCCTTAGGAACATAGAAGCCAACGAGCGAGCGGACGAGTTGGTCAAGGCGGGAACTTGTTCGGATGAATCTGTGGCGGTGATACTGGGATACTCTCTCCGACAAGTGAAAACAGTAATCCCATTGCTCTAACTGAAACAAGCAAGGGTGAGGTGGTCAGAGGTCTGCACTTGTAAGATATAACATGGACAGGAAAATTATGTGCTAGCTGCACCAATTTTGAAGCACTGCAATCAATCAACTAATCAACGCTTTATCAGTGGTAGTTGCTAGAAGTGCCACTCATTATTGGATGTCATCATTAAGCATTTCTCTCTACTGAATTATTTTTAAGCAGTAGCGGGATGACTTTCAAAAGTATGCATGCAAATAAATATTCGTTGAGTCATTTTGTATGAGCTTGCAATTTGTATTTTTTTTTTGCTTTACCATTGCGCTTATAGAATTGAGGAATTTTATGTAAGTATTTTTTTTTTTGCTAAAGTGCTTCCGCGGAATTCATTGTTCTTTGTTGAGGGCTATGCTTCTGCTATATTTTGTTTCGATTTTATTTTCGCTGACATTGTTTGCATTTTAATGTGCTGAGTTGATCGATCGATTGATCGATTGATCGTCTGTAACTCGCAATGTATTCGATCACTTTGTGACACTAATAGACTGTCTCAGGGACATTGATGACTTTATTTGCAAAAACAAAAATTATGCATTTTTATTGCAAAGAAATTCTTATATGCGTATTTGATGTACATATATACATATGCTAATGTATGGACACAATAATTTATATTCCCAAAGGCACATATGTACATATAGTACGTACATATGTACGTATATTAGGATTGTCCAGACCCCCAAAACTGAAGAATATCGAAAATAAAGTGACCTGTATTTTCTTATTTTGAAATAGGTTAACATTTAAGCCGCCAGGGATTTCAAATTATCCATATATTTAAAATTGGGAAAATATATTTTTTACTAGAATTGGTATAAAATTATAAAAAATCGAAATTTTTTTATTTACAAAAATGCTTGATTTTATGTGTTTTTGTAACCACTTCACGCACGTTTTGAAAAAAATGGTCAATAAAATTTTAGTGCTGCTTCCTTCTTTCAGTGTTGCCAGAAATATTTCGTGAAAAATCTGCCAAGTGAAGACTAAATCTTAAAAAGCGCAAAAAATTAAAAAAAAAAACATTTTTTGAAGATTTTAATTTAACAAACTTTGCATAGGCATTTTTTAAGGTCGTCAAATATAATAAACAAAAATTAAAAAATTTCTGAATTTATCCCAAAAAGGTACGATTTAACTATATTTATTTAATCTAGTTTTTAATACCGTGTGGTAATTTCATGAAATCAAAATGGCGAATGAAAATGTCGAACAAAAATATGAAATAAAAAAATAAAAATTTTAATTGACATTGTATTCTGCAAAAAATTTGCAATAAAATTGTACGTTTTTGATTAGATGCATAGGGTCATATTCATTAGGGTGGGTAATATTTTAATTTTTTTGTTTTTTTTTTTTTTTTTTGACTATGCGCGCCTAACATAGGAGGACTCTACTTGTAACTCTAAGCAAATTTGCCGAAGAAACCATGGGTCTAAAATCAATTTGGAATTTGCCAAATTGCAAAATTAGATTTCGAAGAAAATGTGAAAATTTTCACTGTAGCCGCCCCTGGTGGAAGTTTTAAGAAAAATATAAGTGCAGAAATGAATTCCTCATACCAAAAAAAAACCGTATAGCATGTTTCCGAGAGGACAGCAAAATGCTAAGAAACCTATTTTTGCAATTTGGCAAACTCCAAATTGATTTTAGATCTATAGTTTCTTCGGCAAATTATCTTAGAATTACACGTAGAATACTTATGCGATAAACGCGCATAGTCGCAAAAAATTTACATAAAAACCGGCCCGCCCTAATATTCATAGTCGGAATAAAGTCTACACTAAAGTTAGCTATAGCTTTTTGACAGAATTTTCGATGAATATCTGTCAAAAAACTTGCAACTAGTTTAAGTGTCGACTTATTTTCGACGATGAATATGAATCATAGTTTTTGAGAAAATAATTCATAAATATTAGAAATGTTTGTATTTCATCGGCGGGGCACAAACTACGAAAACTGAAATGTATGAAAATTTCGCCAAACAAAAAACCCTTACATAAACCGCATAAAATTTGGAGTAAAAAGTCTACTCATCAATTTTTCGATTAGACGCATGGAGTTGGAGGAAAATTTTCCCAAAAAGAATACCCCATTTGGAGGTTTGATCCCTGATCCGAGCAACACCTCAATGAGAAGAAGTGTATTTCTGCCAAGAAAAAGTTGCTCATAAAATCCATTTGCAATTTGTGTTATAATATCAGGATGCACACCACTAACAGGAGCAGAAGTTTGGTCAAAGACAAAAAGCTCGGCAAACAGAAAAAGTGTAAGCGCAAAAATTTTTTTGTCATTATTTTGTTTCATTTTAAGTAATCTTTTGTGAAAAGAATACTGCTCGCAGTGATGATTTCCATCTTGTTACCAATTTTTGTTTTATTGAAATGAATTCCATTTGCTGTTGAAACCACATACAAATTCTCCAAGTGCTGGCAGAAAGTAGTCTTGACAGAGGAGATTTTTTTTATATGGAATTTTCGTTACATTTTTATACCTTCAGTTTAATAAATCTTACTTTTGGAGAAATATCTGCACTTATGGCAACACATCGGCCATGGTTGTTTTTACGGCAGGTCACCTTGGTCTTGAAAACTTCGGAAAGTTGCAACTCTCTGATAAAAATTTTCGGGCATTTTCTCTGTCGGCCAGCATTTCAAGCTCTTCGCACTCACGTATGTATTTCAGCCTCACTTTTCATACTGTGGCAAATACGTCTCGAATTAGAATTAAGCATCATAAATACTTTTATCAAATTGATATCGACAATTCATCAACAAAATTAATAAAACAATAATATTTTACGGCTTTAATTTAAAATCTGTCATTGAGTTCAATAATGAATAGAGCCATAAAAATATCGCAGTATCATTTTAAAATTTTCTCACTTATTTACTTCGCTAGCCGAAGAGTTTTTTTTATGCTATTCACATTTCACACAAAAGACTACCAATTTGCTAACCAAAAAAGGCATAAAATTGGAATCATTATTAGCTAGACTTCTTAACTGCTCAACACGTTTTTTATTAACAAAGCAATTTTGTAGACTTTTTTAAGCTGTGAACTTAAGCTGTAAACCTAAATATATATGCATGCACATTAGGGTAGTCCAAAAATGCACGCAAAAAAGTAAACCCGGAATTTTAATTCCCATATAGAAATACATGGAAAACTTTGAGCACTTTAAGCGACCTCTAAATATTTTTTATTTCAAAAATAAAAAATAGGGGTATAGTTTTTTTCGATATAGAATAATCCTAGCGGGTGAGAGCGTTAAAGTTCCGACTTTGCTTATTTTGGACCTCCCTAATGTAAATACGGTAATTACTTGAAATTCTTTGAAATAAACAAAAATAATTACAATAATTGCTATGCTCACAGTAATAGTACGAGTATTTATGTATGTATCATTCTTAACTATGGAAAAAGACGATATTAACGTGTATGTAATTAGTCTATATGTGTATGCAATATGCACACACATAAATATGTATGTATGTATGTATGCACGAGTACGTAATTACTTATAGGAATTGTACTTATTTTTGTATTTGCTGATATATTCGCATGGCCCACATAATTGACCCGATAATAGCGACACTAGGAATCGCCTCATGCAATCACAGCAAAAGTCAAAGAAATAGAATAACAAGCATAGCATTTAAATACCCAGCAGGAAAAGCGGAGTTGCGAGAAAATCATTTTAAGTCGTATTTATGGGGTGATGCAGATTTTTGACAGCCACTATATTTGACATACATATTTATTAATATCTTTTTTTTTTAATTTTTTCAGACAATTGGTGTAAAAGATATTCAAACGTTCATGCCGATTTTTCCAAAAAAAAAAAATTATCTTGAACGAAGTTTTCCTGATATGAAAACAATTTTTTTAAGGTCTTAATTAGACGACATAGACTTGGACAATTTGTGGTTTCAACAGCACAGTGCCACTTGCAACACCGCTCTTGAAACAATGCCCCTATTGTGAACATCTGCGAACTTATTGAATCACCATATACTTAAGCCGAATAATTAATGCTTTTTTAGCTTTTTTATTAAAAATGTTTAAGTGTTGAAATTGGAATCTGATTGCTGTTAGATTTGCCTTAAGCTTTATCCTTTCTCTACAAGGTACTTTCCACTGTCAACTTCAGTCATATGCTCCCACCACCTCAGTCTCCGTCTTCTGTCCAACTGAGTTCAACAACCATTTCCCTCGAGTCATTGTCGACGAGCAATTTGTGCTAATTTCTACCAACAAGTGCCAATGCGGCAATTCGCTAACCCACCGACTGACTAGAAATGGTCAAGGGTGTGTTGTGGCATGGCGTGTTGCTGATATTATTCGACTTGGGAAGTTAAAATTACAAGCAAAAAATCATGAAAATTAAAAAAAAAAAAATACAAAAAGCAAAAAAAAAATGGAAACAGAATGTGGAAAGAAATGTAGAAAAGTACTATTTTTTAACAATCTGCACAAATTCAAAAGCAAACCTGATGTAGCTGTATATGCGCGGATATATGCTTAAAACACATGCAAATACTTATACACGATATGTATGGATGTATGTATGTATGTAATTATATTTACTCATATGCTTGTAGGTATTTAAATGTTTTTACTTACATGCATTAATTTATAGCTTTGACTAAATCGACGACGACCTCTCTTCCGAATTATATTTGCTTTTTTTTTGTGTGCTATTCTGGCCGTTTTGCTGGTTGCTTAGCTGGACAAGTGGATGTACGAATGAGCGCACAAAATTTGTTATTTACGTGGTATGGTTAGTTAAATTTATGTGTAGACATCTGTAAATATAGGAAAAATTGTTTAAGGGTATTTTAAAAATATTCTCTTTATTTTGTGAAATCCGTCATCAATGTAGAGTTTAATTAAAATGATAAATAAAATGATAAAAATTATAAATAGAACTTCACTTATTTTTATGATGAATAAAATTCAACCGTTTGAATCTCTTCTTCATACTTTTGGCACATTAATTCTTCAGAAACAAATTCTACAACGACAAACTTATTCCAAAATCTAGTTACAACAACAGCTCGTTGGGTAAAGCGCTATCCTGGGCATGGCATACATTTCCTCAAATTTACATTTATTCATATTTGTACGGTGGTTTAGTTAAAACCTTTTAATAAATTTGTAAGTATGTACGCGTAGGCATTTTACTCAATGGGTGTAATAATTAAATTATAATGAATACACATCCGCTCTAGGAGACGCTTCAGTGATGACCCTTAATTTTGCAAAATAACTCCTCTAAATTATTTTCAAGTTTGCACACATATCAAAATTGTTCGCCACCCTTATTTAAATTGCAATTGAATTAGTATTCACACATAATTGAATTAAGGAAGCCAAAAATATATGTACATGTACATGCAAACATGGACTACAATGTTTGTCATTGCTCATACATATTTACCTTTTAAAATCATTGCACAATTTTTGACATAGAATACGTCTTACGTTTCGGTATGGATGTCATGCTCAAATGTTGTATGTAGTTGTAATTTTTAGAGCTTCACAAAAACGCCTATTGCACGAGAACTAATGAAGCGATTTCAAATAAGAAAGCGGCGTTTTAAAGATACAACTCTAAACTTATCGACAGATTTATTTTTGTAAGTTATAAGTTCTGTTTGTTTCGTAGAAACATCGGTAAATATTGGCTTATTTTGGGGTCAATTTTGAACTTTTAAAATGCTCTAGCAACTTAGGTTCTCGGAATATAAGTTCGGAATATTAGTTCTCCAGAGCTCTCTAGTATAAACTTTATGTACGCAGGTATGAAAAAACTCGTAACTTCTACAGTTTTGGTGTTTCCATTCTCAAATTTTTACAGCTTACTCCATAAAGTTTGGAACTACACAGGTTGAAAAAAATAAAAATCAAACATGACAAAGTTAATAAAAAATAAAAATAAAAAATAAATTCGATTTTTTAATCCAATTTTTTTTTTTTTTTTAATCTATGTCACACTCTCATGGAAAGCCAAGGTAATTACGCACATGCTGATACCTTAACTGATTTTCTCCGACAAATAGTTTATTAACTGCAAACAATTAAAAAAAGATACTTCTCAGTGAGTTCGAAATTTCGGGAATTTTTTTTCGAGATTTTCGAATATCGTGACGAAATAAAAAAATAGTTGTCTTCTTTTTTTCGATAAAGAATGTAAAAAAATATATTTCACCACAAAAAAAAATATTGAGGTGTAAATATTTTATGGAATGACCCACATGTATCTTTTTTTTGTGGTGAAATGATTTGGGAAAATGGATTTTAAAGCTGAAACGCAGTACAAAGTATACATCATACCTTTGTGGAAAATTTAAAAAAATCCTTATGCCTAATTTCCACTAGACATTAGTATTACAAACAATTGGAGGTATTTAAAAACTGCCAAGCGGAAATGAATTTAATGACAATTTTTTTTTAACGTAATGACACAAATATTTTTTAATGTCCAACTTTGTCATTGGAATTTTTGCCATTTAATGCCAAGTGGAAATACAGCACTACCCGACAAAAAACGCTAATACATTTAGAAATGTGCGTAAAATGAAACGTCACTTTGCGCCATTGTTTCCGTATTCAAAAATTTTTACCGTTATTGAATTTTTAGGGAATTTTTGTGTTTTGTGTGATATTCTAATGGAATATATTTTATACCTTAAAATAAATGATAGTTAAAATTTTCAAAAGTGAACTCATTTTAAATGCGATTATACATGATTGTAAATATTAGTTATACATATGTACCAACATACATATAGTCAAAAGTAAATACATACAAACAGCTAAAAAAATCTAAAAAAAAAATCTAAAAAAGTAAATAATCGCGAGTGTATGTATGCATGTTAAAGGTGTCCCATAATTTACGCAAGATAAAAGCTCTGATCCAATACTTTTCGTGTAAAATTTTGTACAAATGTCAAACAGCAAAATTATTCTCTGAAGTGGAACAAAACCAGCATTTTTTCACTTCATTCTCTACACAACTCTCCAAAAATCGCTCCCATTTACAGGATTTTGGAGTACGGGACCATTTTTCCCTCTAACTTCCTGCAGGTGTGTGTAAAAACCTGTAAGTTCATGGATACTGCAACAGAACTAAAATTATAGAATACACGTTTTTTTTTAACCGAATTCGAAAAAGGAGTAGGCTATTAGTCGGAATATTTTTTATGTATTTTACTGGATCACTTTGGACCACGTTAACCGTTTTCGATAATTCTTATTCTTTCTCGAAAAGGTCGCACCTCGTGGGTGGTCCCATGCTAATTGGGTTTAGTGCCGATAATTGGATCATGGTGAAACGTAGTCAGTTGTATTTTTGTATAAAATCTGCTTGTTCCAAACCTAATTTTTTGTTTTTTTTGAACATAAAGAACATACATAGGATAGGGTTGTGTTTGGAGTATCACATCGGGCAAATAATTGCCACGGATTTGCTGGAAAGTACGCGTAATTTCGTCAAGATTTTCTTGATTTTCAAAAAAGTAGATATGGTCCAATAACTGCTCAACCAACTTTGGAAATAAACCGATACATTTAGACCTTCTGAGCTCAGAATGTGGCATGTAGGAGGATTAACGAAGCCATCAATGTGAAAATGGGTTTCACCCTTTAGGATGATTTTGCTCGAAAAATCAGCTTGCACTTGTTGTGCGTACATATATGCCAGCAAAGCTGTGGTGATCATTTGCCCGATGTATTATTTCAGAAGTAAGTAACTCTATTATATGGTAAGTATATGTACTTTACGTTTAAGTAAAAGAAATGCAATTTGAAAAAGAACATAATAGGCATAAATTCTTGCACACCCTTTATATTTTTGCACAAGTACACAGTCATTTATTTATGTACTCCCAGAAAAATAGTGGAAAGTAGAAGCAAAAAAATAAAGTAGATGAAAATTAACAAATCCAAATAGCAGCACTGACTAACAACAACAGCAACGTCAACGTCAACGTCAACAAAGCAGCTAAAGTCACAACAACATAAGCACTACTTGCTAAGCAATGGAGCCACAACAAATAGCGCGAAGCAAATATTCAAAACGAGGTCAACTGAGGTCAAACTGATTTTATGTACATACTTACATTCATACACATTTACATTTATGTATGCAACCATACATATGTACATACATACTTACGTTCATATGTACTTACATTTGCACAACGCGCGCGCAACAGCCAAGTTCGAAACACCAACAAACTAACAACAACAAAAAAAAACGAATAGCAATGAAAGCGAGCGAAAAAAATTATGCCAAGCGCGCTTTAGCAAATAGTACGAATGTGGAGAGAAAAATAAAAGTAAAAAAACTAATAAAATGAAATTTATAGAATGAATTAGTAAATTGAAAATAGAAATGCAAAGGGAAAATACCAACTTTACAACCTATTAAATATTTATATCAATAGCTCTGCATCCAAAGCAGTTGCACACATACCCAGAAATGTATGTTCATATTAGGGTGATTGACTCGGTTTTTCCAACCGGTTTCAAGTCGTGTTTTTTTTTTTTAATCTATATTTTTCAGAAACCGAGTAAACCGAATTTTGGCAATCGAAAAACCGCGGTTTTCACCTAGCTTATTTATATAACTACCAAAATCTAAAAATTTAAATTTTATATTTTATTGAAAATGGAACTAGAACATTTTTATTAATTTTAAATCTGAATACTGAAAAAAAATTTCAACATCTACATGCTCCAGTTTTTCCCCACAAATTGCTATTATTTTAGTGATCAAATCTTGTTGAGATTGGTGAACAACATTAAGTATGAACTTTTCACAACTTTTTTCTATTTTAATCCAAAATTATTCGAACTTCTTTGGCATTTTTTATTTCTAAGTTAGAGCTATACCTAACAGTAAGTGTTAAGAAAATATGTTAAATAAAACCGGTGTATGCAGTTTTTTCTTAATTTGAAAATCTGAAATCGGTTTTTTTTTCAAATTGCCATTTTTCGAATAACTCGAAAACCGGTTTTCGAAAAATGGCTAATAGATGTTCAATTATACATATGTATGTACATTAGGGCGGGTCAATATGTATGGGAGATTTTTTCAGTGATGCGCGTGTAGCACAGAACGATTCTATGTGAAATTCTAAGCAAATTTGCAAGAAGAAACTATGGGCCTAAAATCAATTTGGAGCTTGCTAAATTGAGGAAGCAATAGCTCAAAGCGATTTGAAGTAGTTAGTCAACAAAGGATGAGATATTCAGTTGAACTTTCTTGTACTGACCTGGAAGAAATGCCCAAAGAACCAAGCATGAAATATAGTAAGAGAGATATGGAAATATCAGGCATCGTAGATACATTTATTTTGAAACTTCAAGCACTGATTAGCTATGATGACTGGTCGAATCATTGGTAGATATTCAAATTAGTTTAGACTCTGAACGCAAACTTGTTCAGTTCCGCCTTAAAGGTAGAGAAATCCCAGCTGAAGATAATATTTCTTAGGTCCAACGATGATAATGTCATCTGCATACGCTTTTACTCTACGATTTTCAATATCAGACTGAAGACGAGTTGCAAGGATGTAAATTCTACTTTAGTCTCGAATGGCTCTATAAAATCCTTCCCAACTACAGCCTTTAAGTTTTGCCGGATCTCTAAATTTAGGTGCGCCGTCGTAGAGGTAGCTTCTCTCACTGCTATCAAAAGCAGCTTTAAGTACAGCCTGATTTAGTAGTGGACTTGTCATAGCAGAATCTACAGTGATACGACCCGGACGGATTGTTAGTATGGACTTTATCTTTCACACAGACTTCGGCCTAAGCATGTTGGGTACAGTCCAACAGCTTTGTTTTTAAGAGATACGTTTCTTTGAATAAGTAAAAAGCTGCAAGTATAGACTAACGCTGCCAATATAAAAATAATAAATAACTAAATTTAATTCATATCATATGAACTCGTAAGAAAGTAATTTCCTCATTACCTCTTCCTACAACCAATTTTATCAATAAGCGGAACAATAACATTTGTACTTAAGCGGAACGAAGCGGAAAAGGTAAAGGAAATATTTAAGTAGTTGGATGTGTAAAAATTTCACCGACAAGTTGCAACAGCAGCGCCAAACGGAAGCGCCGTTAAGTTCACCAATAGCACAAATAAACGCTACAACAACTACAACCCACATAATGGCAGCCAACGATGTAACATCACACGCTGATGGATAACAAACAATGGCAACATTAGCAACGCACTTGAAGAGTAGTTGCACGGAGATACACACCTTTCAAATTTCAGATTTGAGGTTTGAGAAAAGAAAGCAAAGTCTCAAAGCTATAGTAAATAGCTACTGCAGTAAAAAAATCGGATTGCAGCAACATCACGTAAACAACACAAAAAAACTAAAAAAAAAAAACCGGCAAAAACAACCACGAAAGCCACCAAGACTTGCGCTAGCAAAGAAATTGTACATAAAAATTGGAAAGTTTTTGTGGCAAACGCGTCGCCTAAACCTTTGACTTGGAAGCTCGCGCGCGCGCCCGCGATATCTAGCCGCCGACGCGGCGCAGTCGTAACGCGCTTGGCCGCGGGCCATTGGTTGATCTTCACTTGACGCGCGCGCGCGCAAACGCAACGGGTGTGTGTTGCTTCATTTGAGTGAATGTGTATGCGTGTGTGTGTGTGTGTTTGTGCGTGCAGTCATTCAAAACCGACACAAAAGCTTTCAATTTAACACACAAAAAACCAAAACAAAAAAAAGACAAGTAGCATAAAACAACTTGACCGCGTTGCCGCGCCGCATACTCGTATAGCGCGCGCAGATACCAACTCATGCGGATATGAGCGTATAGCTGCTAAAGCGAAAAACATCTCAGTCGCTTTGCAATGCGGCATATACAGAGTATGCGTCCTGATGCGTCGCTGTCATAATACACTAAGCGGTAAAAACAAATCGACCGACCAACCAACCACCCACCCACCCGTGCGCTGCGTCGCGCAACATACAGCTTAGCATAAAAAGAGGAAAATATTTATGTATGTATTTACATACATATCTACCTATGCAGAGCCAGTGACGGATGGCATGGCTGAGCTTGCTTTTTCTTTGACGTTTCGTAATTATTGTTGACTTACTTTTTACACATTTTTTCTCACTATTCACGCTGCCCGCTGGGCATGCGCTCAGGTTAAAATATATGTATGTATGTACGTTTACCGTATGGCATTTAAATATATGAAAGACATCAGTCTAGCTTTTGCATAGAAGCTATACATTCCACCCACTCCCTAACCGTTATCACGTTTATTATTACTGCTATTATAACTTTCAGCTTTTAACGGTATTTCGTATATGTTTTCAAACACACTCGTATATCTTTCATTATAGGTGTGTTGCAAATACAAATTTAGACCGGAATTTATGAGTATTCTGTTCGAATAAGAAAAAAAACAGACAAGAAATGTAAAATGAGGGTCAAGAAGCGCTTGAAGAAAGCAGGAAAACTTGTTTTTTTTTTAATGATTTGGTTTTCTTTTTATTCTCTTTACTTTTTTATTCTTTTACGAGTAGCTGCTCTTTCTTGCATTTTGACTAAAAAATCGGGCACTCAATGTCGCGATTAAAGACACAGCTTTTCTTCTTTATATGCGCTTAAGTAAATGGATTGGATTTGTTTTTATCTTGTTTCAAAATTTCCAATTTCCAGAAATGAGCTTACAATCAACAATGATTAGGTATAATTAAGCTTAAAGGTTGCAATCGATGAGTCGCGATTCATTTGAATGCCAAGAAATCAATCTAGGGCTGGGCAAAAATAATATAACCAATCCTTTCCACGGAGAATTTCTACTGGGCTATTGAAACCTTCAAACCATACTAGGCCCCAGAACCAGACAGTGTTTAAAAACTGGAATTTAGTGTTCGCAATTCACTGGAGTCTTAATTTTTCACTCAATTTGGTTAGTTATTATTCTTTTTTTATTTTTGAAATGAAAGCTAATAAAATTTGCAAGAGACCAGTTGAGCCTACCATGCTAGGAGCTTATGAGCTCACATCGTAACGAGAACTATCTGATATAAGTCTCCACAATGTATTCGACTTCATCAACTACGCCGGCTCTATAAATATACCCCCTTCCCTTGTGGTCACCTGATTAAGTTAAGTGCACATTTTGGCCAGATTTGCTTATCTTTCTTTTGTTTCTTTAATATTTATGATTTTTTTTGTTGTAAAAGACTGGCACATCACATAAATCCACATTTCAAACTTCTAACAAAAATTATAAAAATAAATGTGTACTATTTTTATTGTACAAGTAATCAAGCTTAAAATGCATAAACAAACTTATACCTATGTAAATATTTGCGAACATAAATGCTTTAAAAAACGTCATCGATCATCAAACAAATAGAAAATAGCTAATATTCAGTGTAACA
>NW_016165084.1:26826-28933 GCF_001687245.7 Rhagoletis zephyria | reverse complement strand
CCTTTAGAATTTTGTATGCCGAATGACAGAACACAAAGCGAGAAAGCTGCTTTATTAATTCACCCGTTTATTACGCCATGTACCGCCACCAAACTTTAAGTGCGTCATACCTAAACAAAAGCGTCAGCGTTGTCTGGCTGACTGAGAAGGTGGAAAACACGATTTTGACAGGGCGTTAGGAAGTGAAGTTGGCTGCACAAAACGGCGAAACTGTTATTTTCCGTTCTACACAAACAAACCTATGCTTATTGTACTTGTTATTTCTGCATTTGACGTAGTGTTGACGCTTTTGGTTAGGTATGGCACTTCGGCGTTAGCGCTTTTGTTTATTTATACTTTGTATAAATCATATACTTTTACAATAAAAATAAACTACGTTTCTTATTGCGAAGTTGAATGTTGACAAATTCGCTGTTTTGACGAGCGAGGCGAACACTAAATCGACGCCAAAGTTGTATGTAGATACAATGACTTAGATCAAGGCTGTCGAAACTGTGACGCGCAGAAGTCAGTGGTATCAACCTGACCCCTATGGCTGTGCCGGTGGTGCGAGTACTCCGTTTGCCTGCCGCCGACTCGATGAAACGACGCATTTTCTTTTGCTTACTTAACCAAATCAGCTATTTAGTACTTATATTACGTTGTACTACAATGTGAATCGCCTTCGATTAGGGTAAAAAACGAACTAAACATGATTGACTCGCCTTCAGTGCCTTTAACGTTTCTTAAAAATTGTAAATATGTATAATTTTTCATTTGGCGCGGGCCCCCTTGTGATGCGGGACCCTAGGCTGGCGCCTATGTAGCCTGTGCTTAAATCCGGCCCTGATTTAGGAATTGCAGAAAGCTTAGCTATGCCCCGGTAGTTCTCCGCTGATGATCTGCTACCGCTTTTATGTAACGGGATTATAAACAATTCCTTCCATACAGTTGGAAAAACGCCCTCTTTAAGAGACAAATTAAATAAAGCTGTTAAGGGCTTATAGAGATAATCAGCACAGTTTGTAAGAAAACAAGTAGGGATCTGGTTAGGACCATAACTAAAGAACTGCTTTAAGGATTTCAGACAAACTACTACATCATCGCCGAGAAAGAAAGGCCTTCTTTTCAGAAATGGTCGCAATAAAAAATGCGCCAATTCGTTCACAGTCGAATAAGCGGTAGTATGATCTGTTCACCACTCGGCAGTAGCAAAAGATGTGAATCAAAACCCACAGCAGCACGGTGTCCAAAGCTATGCATAACTCACACAATGATTATTTTCTTGAAGACTTCCTCTTCCTTTTCTTACCCCACTGGGGGCGCGTTGAATAATTTCGCGTTGGAGCGATGTACGACGAGATACTTCCTAATTGCTTAATGGGTCCAAAGTAGCACTTGCTGACAAGAGTGATTCTTCGTTGGATTTTTAAGGCTGACGGTGTCATGGGGTCTAATTCTGGTTTCCGCATACACGAAGACTTAAATTTTTGAAATTATGCCGACGATGTCGATATGAGTACACATTGGCATTCGCAAGTGATAGTATGTTCCTGTAACAAATTGATCGCCTTGTCTGAAGCTTCTTTTGTTATTAAATGGCACGATGTGGACCTTCCCAATTCTTACAGAGCTGATGGTGTTGCCCAACTCCTCAATGCCATACCCGAACAGCTCAGCAGGAAGCCCGTCAGCTGCGGCAGATTTGCTGTTTTACGGTCGCGAAATTGCTATTCGTACCGCGTCTTAGTCAGGCGGTGGGATATCGATTTGGTTAAATTTTCTCCATAGCTTACAGTGCTGTTATTTTACAGTAGGCGCGTACGTATGTTCCGGGCATCGAAAACTAGATCGTTCGGCTGTTCTTTAAAAAAATTTCCCTCGTGTTGAAACCTACCGTAAGTTACCTAACTCTCTGACAAAATATTCGGGCATTACAAGCTCCTCCCACTCACGTATTTCAGCCTTCCTCTTTTTATACCCGAGCGCACAGCGTATTATAACTTTGTTCACATAACGGTTGTTTGTAACAGGCAAAACGAATCGAGATAGATATAGACAAATGTATACATAAATGATCAGAATGAAAAGAGAAATCGATTAAGCGGTGACTGTCTGTCCGTCCGTC